>NC_080377.1:127436476-127747763 GCF_014773155.1 Arachis stenosperma
ATTAAATTAAATATTAAAGAATTTCGATACATTAGAGACAAAAGGTACAATTTATACTTTATTGTATATGTATCATTTTTTTTCTTCAAATTTATATACTAGTCATTTTACAAATATTCCATGATGACTAAAAATCTTTAAGAGTAAAATTATAAAAAAAATAAATTTATTTAGAATGAAAGTAATGTGATTAAGTGTAATTTACTTAGATGTGATTAAAATATAATTGAATAACTATGTACCGTAAAAAGTTGATATTATTGAAGGATAAAATTAAAATTTATTTCTATGTATTGTTTTTGTCCCGAATATTATCGTCCTATTTAAGTTCCTAATGTTTCAAAATCGTCTCAATTTTGTCCCGTCGTCAATTCTGTTATCAGATCTCTAATTGCAGGACAATATTGAGCCAATTTTAAAACGTTAGAAACTTAAATAGGACGATTTAAACGTTAGAGATAAAAACGATACTTTACTCTTAATTTTAATATACAAATAGTATTTTTTTAAACAAAGAAAATTGCACGGCCTTTGCAAAAATTTATCTTGTATTATGTATTATTGTGTTACAATATAAATCAGAAAAAATAAAAATAATTGTCCTCGAAGAAATACTTAAGAAGTTACAATTTTTTAAATAATATCACCGCAACAATATTAGTTATGATATTTGTTTGTCTTTTTAACCAGTGATTTATTTATTTTTTCTTATTTGTTAAGAATTTAATTTTAGCTTAATAATATATAAGTAGTTTTTTAAAGGGTTAAATATGATTTTGGTTCTTAAGGTATAGACCAAAATTTTTTTTGTCTCTAACTTTTTTTTGTATATAAAATTGTCTCTAAAAGTTAATTTTAAAATCGTCTTTCCGACAATTATACCCGTATAATCATTAGTGTCTATTATTAATTTTTTAACAAATAATAATAATATTCATAATAATAATAATAAATAGATAAATAACAAAACAAATAAATAACGGAGCATTGTGTGAAGAAGATAAGAAGATTGTCTTCTTCGAAAGCTCAAAGGAGATAAGTAGAGTTAAGATTGAACAACGCTGCGTTCATGGCGTCCCAAAGTTTAAGATCTTCTTGATTTTGTTCACCTGCAAAAGAGTTGCTATACGGACATGGAAAAAGGCCAATTCTACAAACTTCATCAATAAAGGATAACCCAAACTGAAGATTTTGGGGTTGCGTATACTATGAGGTATGTTGTTATTTCTACTTTGTGAATTTGAGTTTGGGAATTTGGGTTTTTTCACTTATGTTTCTGGGTTGTGACAAGTTCAGGATAGTTGTAATTTTTCTGTTAGAGTGCCTATGTTTCATGTCTCAAATCTCAGCCTTCTATCGCTCCAACTTTTACCTTTACCTTTTTCTTTGTCAACTAACTTATTATCCTCATCCGTTCACAAAAATGCGGGAAGCCATACATCGCGTTGCTTCAGGACAACGACATAGCTTTAGCGCAATGATATCTTTGATCTATATCATGAAGATTCGACTAAATTTTTATGTTGGCTGTCGAAGACCTAATACAATCCTCCTCCTTTATCCGAGTTTGGGACCAGCTATGTACCGCAAGTGTAGTATAGGCAAAATTTAGTTATACATAGGTACAATTTGATAAAAAAAAAATTTGAAAGCCTACGATACAAGGGAGGATGTCAATCATGTGAAAGTGTCATTGCAAATGCAAGTGCTATGTAAAGCAAAGAAATATTTAAGACGGACTCTAAGAAGGTTATTGTAATGTGAATGTCTTCTCCTTCCTGAATTTTTCTTTTATTCTCTTCTCTCTCTGATATTTCTCTGTTCTAATTCCTACTACCTCAACCTTCTTGTGCAAGTGATATTTGAACATCTAGCTTCTTCTTATTTGAGAATTTTTCTTTTGAGTTTCATCACTTATCCTTCACTGTACTCTTTGTATTCTCATTGTACTCCTATCATTATTAGTTGATTGAATTTTTATTCTTTAGTTCTGCTCAATGGATGCTTTTAGTGAGTTACAATGGCTGAAGACACAAGGATGTAGTCAATGCAAGCGGCCATAATGAAGCTGACAGAATAGGTCGATAGACACAACGAATGGCTCGCAACCATTGTGCAAACCTTAGCCTAGATTCATGTTCAATTGGCTCAGCCGATGGAAGAGGCGTCGTGTCAGCCACAGGTTCGGTCCGTTTTTGCGTCCCCACAGCAAATGAAGGTAGATTTCGGGCATGTTTGGATGAACTTCTAAGAATATATTTTTTTTTGAATTTTCTTTATTTAAAAGTTCTTATGAAAAAGTAAAAAAGTAATTTTATATTTGAATATTTTATTTAAAAAAATCTTTTTATTTATCAATTATGTTTGGGTATAACAATACAAAATTACTTTTTTTTTATTTATCATGTGAAAAATATCTTTTTTAAAGAAAAAAAGATCTTTTAAAAAAGATGTAAAAAATTGTAGCTTTTCAAAAAAAATATATTTTTTATTTTTTTAGAATTTTTACTTTTACTACTAGAAATTTACTAAACATATTAAAAAATAAAAAAAAATTATTGAAAAAAGATATTTTTCTATCAACTTAATGGTACTTAAACAAGATATTCTCCAAATTCTTAAGGGTAGAAGATGTACTTCAATGAATTTATAGGACTGAGAGTCTCTTCAGAATCTATGACATTCTTGAAGAGTAGAAGTTGAATCTGGTGCCAGGGAATCTAGAAGGGTGAGCACTGGCGTGGTTTCAGATATGGAAAAATTTAGATATGCTAAACAATTGGCTCACCCTTTCTATTGCAATTCATATACATTTTGGTTCATCCCAATTTAAGAACCCTAGGAAAAGAGTTATTCAAACTTAAACAATCTTTCTTTATGAAAAACTATTTTGATGTTTTTACGGTATGGATGATACCCTGTTATTAGATTGTTTCGTTGGTGGGTTATACCTTGAACTTAGACGGGAGGTTAAGGCATGGCACCCAGCCTCACTTATGCCAGCAGTAACTTTTGCCAAGCTCTTCGAAGAGAAGTTCTTCCCCATTACTCAGAGGTGGCGTGCAGGTGCACCAACGACCTAGACTACATACTTACACTAAACCAAATTTCACTCATATCAATAAACCACCCACCCAAGCCCCTGGCACCCAATCACAACCACAACTTCCTCTATTGTTATCATCCCCACCTAAACCATGATCGATGAGAAAATTATCTCCAACCGAAATTCAATTCAGAAGGGAGAAGGGAATATGATTCAGATGTGATGATAGATACTCATCCAATCACAAATGTGCTACCAAATACTATTTATTATATAATCAGTTGAGAAATTTCTACCAGAACAAGAATTGGTAGAGGTGGTTGAAGAAAGTCAATAGCCAGAGAAGGTGGAAGAAGTGATTATAGAGGAGCTTTTCCATCTTTCTTATAATGCTCTCACTGGAATACCAACAAGGAGGTCAAATCGCTTCACCGGAACTATTAATGGCAGGGAGATCCATATTCTAATGGAGTAGGACAATTCGAATAATTTTATCCACTACTCTCTAGCAACTCGGTTAGCTATTCCAATTTGCCAAGCTCCTAAATTTAGGGTACAAGTGGGAAGTAGTGAATTACTACAATGTGAAGGTGACATAAGAGATTTACCAGTTAAGATTCAAAATCACATGCTCTTTATTGAAGCATTTGCTTTACCTATTGCAAGTGAAGAACTGTTATTGGGTGATATTTGACTGAAAACTTTGGATACGCACCTAGTGAATTATTGGAAGAAATTTATTACCTTTCGGGACTGGGACCAGTTAGCGACACTACTGAGTTTCAACAAGTCCCAACACATGCGTAGTTTAATCAATTCAAGCGTCTCCAAGCCACTAATGAGATTTATGCATTATACACTCTTGAAATTATGGATTCAGATGAAAAACAACAACCCCCATTAGACCTACCAATAGATATGGAACCTTAATTAGCTTGGTTGTTACAGATTTTTATAGAGGTGTTTCAGATATTCCATGACCTTCCACCGCCAAGTTCCCATGATCATGCAATTAATCTAGTCCCTAATGCTGCACCTATTAATGTATGACTATACCATTATCCTTATAGCTATAAAATAGAAATTGAACAGATTGTTGCTGAAATACTAGTTGATGGGATTGTCCAGCCAAGTTTGAGTCCGTTTTCATCCTCGGTTTTACTCGTTTAGAAGAAGGATGACACTTGGCGTTTTTACATAGATTATTGAGCTTCAAATGCGGTGACAATCAAAGACTTGCTTCTTATGCCAACGGTGGATGAACTATTAGATGAGCTATTTGGGGCGTAGTTCTTTTCTAAGTTAGATTTACGGTTGGGGTATCATCAGATTCAAGCGAAGCTTGAGGATTGTTTTAAAATAGCTTTTAGGACACATAAAGGTAGGGGTGTCCGCGGATCGGATCGGATCGGATATGGCCAAAAATTCTATCCGATCCGCATTAAAATCATCGGATCGGATCGGATCCAATATCCGCAACTTTTAAGGTTGGATCCGATCCGATCCGATCCGCACATTTGCGGATCGGATCGGATCGGATATCGGATATATCCGCAAAACACAAAAATATTTTTAAAGGCTTATTTTAATTAAAAAAATATCAATAAAATTCATTTTTTCTATTCTTTTAAATATGTTTACTCTTAAAATAATATTAAACATACTTTTTTTAAATAATAAATTAAAATAATATAACATATATGATAATTATTAATTGAAATAAAACATAAAAAGAATATTTATTTATTTATTTCTTTAATTTTGCGGATACGCGGATATGCGGATCGGATATGCGGATACCAACACAAAATCCGCAATCCGATCCGATTAGTGTGCGGATCCGATCCGATCCGATCCGAAAGCCTTGCGGATCGGATCCATATCCGCAATTTTCGGATCGGATTCGGATAAACACCGCGGATATGCGGATCAGATCCGATCCATGGACACCCCTACATAAAGGTCTATATATAGGGGTGTTCGTAGTGTGGTTTGGTTCATTTTTTAAGAAAAAATAAGCAGATTTAATTTTATATTAGTAGTTTGGTTCGGTTGATTTAATTTTTTACTGAGACCATCTGAACCAAACCCAACCAATTAAATTCAGTTTGTTTTGGTTCGATTGATTCAATTTTTCAATTAATTCAAATGAAAGCATGTCCTACTGTTTCATAAAGTCTTAACATAAAATCATAGAAACATAAAAACATAATTAAGAATCAAAATTGTAATCACAAAATAATATAAAACATTAACAAAAGTTGAAGCACAACAAAATAAAATAGGTTGAACAAATACTCAATAACAATTTACATGTTTCCAGCAACAACAAATACTCAATAGGTTGAACAATAATCAACAACAACAAATCAATAATAAAATATGCTTAACAGCAGTGTTTTAAAATAGCGGCTATGGTGGCGCCATAACGGTATGGCGTGGCGGGATTTGACCTCGTCGCCATACAGAGGCCACCGCAACGTGGTTTTCACGGTGGGCAAAAGGCGGCCACAATTGTAGTGGCACCATGGTGGACCGCATTAAAAATGGCAAAAAATGGCGGGTTTTTCGGATTTTTCAAAAAAAAATCGAGGCTAATTGGGTAAATTAGCAAAACCCTAATTGATACATGTAACCCAGTTTAGCCGCTGCAATTCAAAAACAACTCTTCCTATCTGATTGATGTCCAAAACGACTATCTATCTCTGTTCTCTTTCTTTCATCTCTGTGCCTCCCGTCGCCGCCGATCTTCGACACCACCTGTTGTCGTTCGTCGCCACCCTTCACTGCTGGTGGTCCCCACCGCTCATCATCACAGTTCCCTCTTTTTTTTTGGTTCGTAGAAGTTACATTACATACATTCTTTTTTTATTCAGTTCACTCACTTTACTGTCTCCTTCTCTTCCCTCAAAAACCTCTCTTCCTCCAATTTTTTCCTTTCAGTTCAGTTCACTATGTCAACTTCTAGACCAGCCCGTAATTTTGATGTCCATGCCCCTGTCCCTGCCCCTGCCTCTGCCTCTGCTGACCATGCTGCTAGAACTGTTCCTGCTCATCCTGCAGCTACTGTCTGTGCTAGTATAATTGACCAGGGTGGAAATATGTTAGTGTTGTGGAAGAAGGTAATACCAATGACACCAATATGTAATTTTTGTGAAAAAATTATGAAAAAAGAAATTACACGGAAAAAAGAGCACTTAATGATTAAGCTTGGAAATGTTGCTGGATGTAAAATGGTCCCAAAGGATGTTATTGCTGAATTATGAGAGTTTTACAATTAGAAAAAAAATCAAAGCAGACAAAGTGCTACACCAGCAAGCACCGAGGAACATATTGTCAATGCTAGGGAGCTTGATTTAGATAGTTTAGGGTTTAGATTGTCAGAGAAAGATGCTCAAGAAATTGATGAAATTCCAAATCCAACTCCAATGGCAGCAGCTAGAGGGGGTGCAAGTTCTATGAAAGGTCCAATGGATTTGTTTGTTAAAAGACCCGAAACTGCCATTGCAAGAAACAAAAAGGAGAAATTAAGGCAACAAAATATCAAGGAAGCATGTAATAAGGAAGCAGTTCGTAGAGTTCATCGATATATAGCACGGTGGTTCTACCAAGCTGGGATTCTATTGAATTCAGTGAGGTTGAAGAGTTTTCAAGAAATATTGTGGGCTGTTGAAAGCTTTGGTTCTAATTTATCTGCTCCCACTTATCATGTTCTAAGGGTTTCACTCCTTAATGAGGAGTTAGAATACACCAAAGACTTATTGAAGGGTCATAAGGAACAATGAAAAAAGTATGGCTACTCTATTATGTCAGATGCTTGGACGGATAAGAGACAACGGAGTATTATCAATTTTCTTGTAAACTCTCTTGCTGGGACAATGTTTTTGAAGTCTATTGATGCCTCTGATTATGTGAAGATTGGTGAAAAAATGTTTGAGCTTCTTGATGGTATTGTTGAGGAAATTGGGAAGCAAAATATTGTTCAAGTTGTAACTGATAACGGGAGCAACTATGTTCTAGCCGGTAAGTTGCTGATGGAGAAAAGACCGAATTTGTTTTGGACCCCGTGTGCTACCCATTGTTTGGATTTGATGCTTGAAGACATTGGGAAGATACCATTAATCCAAAAAACCATAAAAAGTGCCATTTCTTTGGTTAGCTTCACTTATAGCCACTCTAGCACTTTATCCATGTTGAGACACACTTCACAAATGGCAAGGAATTGGTGAGGCATGCAATCACCTGATTTGCCACTTCATTTCTCTATTTGGAAAGGTTTTATGAGGAGAAACCTCGGATGAGTAGGTAAGGAATAAGTTGTCAAGGGAGGCAAAGGGGAGGGAGGCAACAAAGATTGTTATTAGGCCCTCCTTTTAGAATCATATCAGGTACACCCTTAAGATCATGGGTCTTCTTGTTCAGGTGCTTCAACTTGTTGATGGGGAGAAGAAGCCACCAATGGGTTATATATATGAAGCAATGGAGAAGGCAAATGAATACATCATGAAAATATTTCCTAATGATGTGAGCAAATATTCTAAAATTTTTAAAATCATTGACAACAGATGGAATTGACAACTTCATCGTCCGTTGCATACAGCTGGTCATTTTATGAATCCGGAGTTGTTTTATGATAATCCTCGTATTGAGCTAGATTTAGAAGTTATAAAGGAGTGGTTTGAGTGCATCACTAGATTGGTGCCAAGTATAGCTGTGCAAGAGAAGATATTGGAGGAGCAAGCACTATATAAGGCCGGCTATGGACTTTTTGGATCAACCTTTGCAAAATCTCAGAGGAAAAAGCTTTCACCCGGTAAGATTAATCCTCCAATGCATTATTAACTTAGTTAGAGTGTTAATTAAAATCTTAAGATAAATTTATTTTAATTTTATAGCATTTTAGTGGTGGACATACGGGCATGAAGCTCCAAACATGCGAGACCTTGCTAGCAAGATTTTGAGCTTGACTTGTAGTGCTTCAGGATGTGAGTGCATCTGGAGCATTTTTGAGCATGTAAAGTATCACTTAAACTTGATAAAATTTAGAAGTAATAAACTTCCAAACGCCATAGCTACTTAGATTATATTTAATACTTTTACGGATTCATACTAAAAAAATAAATAGGCTTGATCATGAAAGGATGGAGAGTTTGATATTTATAAAATATAACCAACATCTTATCGAAAGGTACAACCTTAAAGATGAAGTTGACCCGATTACACTCAATGACATTGATGAGTGTAATGAGTGGCTTGTTGGAGAACTTGGGACTGCCACCTTTCAAAGTGATGATAATGTGAAAGATGATGCTAATTTGATTCATGAAGGTGACAACACTTTGAGTTGGAACTTTGTGTTTGAAGTAATGGGGGACATGAGCTTATGACAAATACTAGAAGAAGACAACAAAATAGAAAAAGGAAAGAACCTATAGCTCCAAAGGGTGGACCAAATGGGTTTAAGGCCTCCAAAAAAGGAAAGGCAGTAATTGTGGAAGAGGAGGAACCAGAATTTGAAGATTCAAAAGATTCCGAAAATGAAGAAGAGGAGATTCAATTTAATGATACTGAATCAGATGATGGTGAGGGAGCAGAGGGACACAATAATAATCGTGTTAATTTGGATGAAGTTGATAAGAGCTAGAATTTAGATGGTTTATTTTATCATTTGTTAGTTTAAAGACATGATGAGACAGTGGCTTTGGCCTTTCTTTCAAGTTTTTAGTTTTTATGTTCTATGTCTTATGTTTATTTCCTACATTTGCTATTATATTTGCTACATTAATTGGATGCTTTATGACTAGAAAAATGATTATATATATTAGATTTTATAGTTTATTTATTTACAATTTTTATGCATGTTTTTTTGTACACATATATGCATTTTTTTAGGTAATCCGCCATTTTTGCCATTTCCTGCAACGCCATTTGCCATTATTTTATGACGGATTTTTGACTCACCGCCATGAGCCTCCATTCGCAATCAAAACCTATGTTTAACAGTAATTGAATCAGAAATTAAACCAACCTGACTTGAAGACTCCATTCTTGAGGACGACGACGGTCGCTGTGTGTGGAGGAGATGGCGGCTGAGGTGGGTGAGAAACTATGGCAGCTGCTGGTGCGTGGAGAGACACAGGGTGCAGGAGTCGGTGATTGCTATTCGTGGAGGACAACGAGGAAGGGAGGAGGAGAAAGGGCCGCACTGAAAAAAGGAAAGTGCGATGAGGAAAGGGTTCACGACGAGAAGAGTGAAGTGCGATAAGGAAGGGGGGCCATGCCGAGAAGAGGGATCCGCGACAAGGAAGAGGGATAGAGAAAGGGACGCGCCTCTGCGAGGGTGTTGTTCAGCAGCGACTTCAGGGCTAAGAGGACGATGCCGCTGTGGAGTATGGGAGTAGAAGTTTTGGGCGAGAGGATTCGAGAGTGTGCGCTAGGGTTATTGTAGGCAGTGGCGGCTAGGTTGAATGGAATGGGTGATCCTTGTTTAGGGGGGTGGGTGGGTCTATTTAGGGTTTTTAAGAATTTCGGTTCAGTTTAGTTAGATTTTTTTTTCTATCAGAACTAACAACCGAATTGAACCGCAAAAAAACAGCAAAACATTATTTTTTTGGTTTGTTCGATTTTCAATTTTTTTGATTCTGTTCGTCAGTTTTATTAAGTTTGGATTGGTTTTAAATACCCCTATCTATATTAATGGAGTGTGATGCCGTTTGGTTTGACAAATGTCTCAGCCACATTCTAGAGTTTAATGAACTCTATTTTGCAAAGGTTTGTGCTAGTTTTTTTTCGACGATATACTGGTGTACAGTCTAGACTAGCAGTCCCACATCCACCGCTTCATGTGTGTTGTCAATTTTAAAGAATCGTGCTCTATTTGCTAAACTCAGCAAATGTTATTTTGGCCAATTTCAATAGACTATCTTAGACATATTGTGTCAAGGGAAAGAGTAAGAGTGGATGATTCTAAAGTGCAAGCAATTAAACAGTGGTCGTTACCTACCTCAATCAAACAATTGAGAGCATTCTTGGGGTTGGCCAGCTACTACCATAATTTTATCCAGTAATTTGCTGATTTGGCAGTCCCTTTAACAGACCTTCTAAAGAAGAAGGGATTTGTTTGATCTTATAATACTTCAAAATCTTTTCCTACACTTAAAACAAGTTCTTTTAAATTCTCCTGTTTCGATACTTTTGGATTTTTCAAAGCCTTTTACCTTAGAGACTGATGAGAAATCAATGCTTCGGGGATAAGAATTGGTGCAATTTTGAGCAAAGAGGGTCACCTATTACATACTATTCTAAAAAGTTGTCAGAAGCAAGGCAAAAACAATCAGCATATGGAAGGGAGATGTAAGCAATAATTATAGCGGTGGCAAAATTTTATTACTAATTTTAAAATTTTGTCGATAATCTTAATAATGTGATCCTCTCTTGTGAAAAATACATTAAACATTATTATTAAAAAGGATTGACAATTTTATAAACTAATTTATACTAGAGTTCTACTGGATAGATAATGGGGGAGCGACAACGTAAACAACGGACTGCATCTTAGGCCCACTAAAAAAAACATCCCACCCCATTTATCCATTACAACCCTAACCTCTCACCTTCCACCTTCTTCTCTTGTTACCACAGTCACTTCACTCCCCCTTTTATGTCGCGCCCTCACCAATGCATCTTACCACCGCCGTTGCACCTTCTCCCATGCGTCACGTTGCTCCTATTCTCCCTGCAAGCGTCGCTGTCGCTACGTGCCTTCTTCTCTCCTCCGTTGCACCGCGACTATGCTCCCCACAAGTAACACTGCCATTCGTCCTCCTCTCCCCTGCATTCCGCTGGCGTTCTGAACGAAAAAGCTGGTCCACTTTTCCCTTACGCTCAGTCACGTCTGTGCTCCCCGAAAGCAACGCCGTTGATCGTCCCGAACTCTCTTTGCGTCTCACCAATCGAAGAATCAACACAGCCACTCACATGCCCTGTGGTGATAATGAATGTTTCTTTTCATGTTTTCTGACATTTCTTTAATGATAGATTGGATTTCTTTTATTTTTGCTGGATGTATCTTTGATTTTAAGTAGATATTTTTTTATTTGACGTGGATGTTTTTTTTTAGATGGAAGTTTGTTTGAGGTGAGCGATGCGAGTGCGGGGACGCGACGTGATGGAGGATGACGATGAGAAGGAAGAAGATTAGGATAGAAGCGCAATGAACAATGATGAAAGATTAAAATTTGTAGGATGAGTAGGAGTGAAAATAAAATTAGGTTAAATTTTAATTATAATTATTAAAAATTTGATTTTTAAAATTAATTAAACATTTTTTTTAATCTGTTATTTACAACCTACTTTAGAAATTTTTTGACACCTTTTAAAATGATGCCTAATTTACCTAAATACGAGTAATTGTTGGTGACGAGAAAGAAATTGTTAATGGATTCTATTTTTTTTTATATTTGTGTTGGGCATTTATTTTTAGGCATGGTAGCAAACTAGCAATGAATTTTATATTATTAAAAAGTAATTATTTCAATAATAATATTTTTATATAAAAATAATATTATAAATAGTTAGATAATTTAATTAAATATGTGCAGTTTAATATATCAAATAATCTAATAGTTTACCTATATCATTGAAGTAATCACTTTTATGAAAAAAATTTGGCAGATATTTTCGTCTAAATATAAATTATCAACGTTCAATTTTTTTTCTTTTTAAGTTTTAACTGTGGAAAGGTGTATTTTATTATAATAACAAGTGATACTGCAAAATCATACAAGAATAGTATAATCCAAAATGGAAGTTTAAAATGGGATATACGAATCTATATTTGGGGTCAAATATGAAAGTCTCAAGGAGTATTACTGGTTTGGCAAGGGGGTTTTCTTCCATCCATTCCGTTTCTCTCACAATCAATCAGGTTTTTCAGCTATCCACTAATTCTTGCGGTCGGGTTTTGCAATTTATAGTTTTATCTCTTCTTTCCTGAATTTTTTTTTTTTTTGAGTATTCCTTTGCCAAACATATTTTAATTCCTTCGCATAACTATTGTCTTTTGAAATGGTTATATGCAATTCTAATTCTAATTGTGATTCTTATGGTATTGGTATCTTATGATTGACTACCGAATCTCCTTATATGTCTGCAATTATCAATTGGATTCTTTTAATGCGTTATTATTACCTGTTTATTAGTTAGGGTTTGTAACAATTGACGTAAGTTTCTGTAAATGAATTCTGAAAATAACAACATGAAATTCCAAAGAAAAGAAATTCAAGGTTTTGCAGTTGAGAAAGGGGAGCTAGCAATGTAATTTTTATTGACTGTAGCACCGATTATGAGGAAAGAATCAAGAATGGCAACCTCTTATTGTTGCAATGCCAAGAAGATCAAATCTGCTGAATTTATAGATTGTGAACCAGGAAGCATTGAGAAAAGTGGTTTGGAAAATAAATTATGTAGACAAGAAAGGATTGAAATCGGTCGGTTATTTCAAGGTGCAGTGAGTTCCCATGATTGGGAGCTAGCAGAAAGTTTGATTTTGTATACCGATCCACAAACACTTAATGATGCCTTGTGTATCACAGTAGATTCCATATGGTTTTTGAGAACAGAGGTGGAACTTAAAGGGATAACTGAATTTATCAAGAAGTTAGTTGCCGACGGCGCTTGTGACTTCACAAGAGCTGTTCAAAGGACTTCATTTCTTGCTGCATGTGTCTCTGCTTGCCAGAGCAGGACAGTATGCCTTGCTGATACAATTAGTATAATGGCCCAAAGGTACAATTGATTTACTCAATGTTGTTCATTCTGTTGTAGTGTTTTTCTTTTTGACATTTTGTTTTTGATAGCAAATGATGTTTATATGAGAGTTCAGTTACTAACAAGTAGTGATTCAATTGGATCCAATTGAATTGAAAATGAATGGGAAGGGGGTTATGACATATGAGGATGACATGTGAACTTTGCCTTTGTTAGGTTGCATGAGCGTCTCCAAGAGTGCAATGGCGATGAAATCTTGAAGGTAGAAGCTAGTGCTAAGGTTCAAAAGTTTACTGAATGGGCTCTAAAATGTATAAGCGCCCATTCACGACTTCAGGATGTCGATAATGTTGGACACATCTCGGCCATTGAGGTCCAGCTCCAGTTATCTGGCTTTAAGATGTTCCTTGATCTTGCTGGAAATCGCCTTACAGGGAAGGATTTCAGCGAGGCATTTGATGCGGCATGCTTTCCTCTTACTCTTTTCTCAAGCTCATTTGATCCAAGTTGGGCACTTGGCATATCAGCTACTGTGATCCAAGGTTTACTGGGAATGTTAGTAGATGGTGGTGCTGACAATGTTAATCAGTGCTTCTTGGAGGCCTCGCGATTTGGTAGCACAGAACTCGTGAGAATATTATTGCAGGTGACTCTGATATTTATTTTACTCACTTTTTTTTATCCTAGATCTGTAGATTAATAATTTTCTAGTATTGAAAGTAGCCAACTTTCCATTCCATGATTAATGACAAAGTGAATTGCTTAATTTTGGTGTTTTATAGTTGATTTGCTATTTTAAAATGTTTGTATAGTAAGTGTGCTAAAACTGTTTTATGTCATGTTGGGATCAAATTGTGGAGATTGCACAAAGGAATAACCTGGATGTTGATGTTGACTTGGCATTAGGCTTTGCTTCCCATTACTGCAAAATAGGGACTATGGAGTGTTTGGTGGAAGAGGGGAATGCCATAGCATTTCTAGGCCCTTTGATGAGAGCTGCCGAAAGGGGCTGCATTCAAGTTGTTGAGTGGTTTGTACAAAGGGGTAGCCGAGACATGGAGCTATGCCTTGCCCTTACAGCAGCCACTTCTAGCTGTCAAGTTGACATAGCTGCATACATTCTTCCACACGTACCTCGGCACGTCCTTTCTACACTTAGTATCGAAATTATCAAGGCTGCCGGTGAGCGCAGCGGTGGATCTCTTGACGGCGTAGCATTTCTGCTGCAATCCGATTTCTTAGGTGATCCTGCATCTACTTATGCTGTTGCAGATATCATTGCTAAATCAGAGGATGAGGGTGTTGCTTCTGAACTAAGGACTTTTCTCCATGAGCATTGGTCAGAAGCAGCATACTTGGAAGGAGTAAGGCTAGGACAAGAGCATTACATGAACCTGTTAAGAATCATTAAATGGGGAGGGTGTTTAAAAGATCTTCCAATTCCATTGATAATTGCTATTGCTTATCTCCCTCTTTATAGAGAGTGTAGCAAAGCTGGTGGCTGTTTGTTTTCCCAAAGGCTTAGGGGACAATTGGTGGAGGCCACAAGAAGGCTTGGGAATACTGATGATAGGGTGTTTGATGATCTTACCAATTCTAGAGAACTTCTGCATGTTCTAGAGCATCACCTTCCTGATTTTCTAGTTTCTACACGCCCATTGACTAGCTAGATTAAGTTATGCTGTAAAAAAGTTGAAAATGCTAATTTTACGACCACAAGTCAAGCTATAACGAACAACCTGGAGAAAAAGTTAGAATTGTTTTCATTATTATGAAGACAATTCTAACTTCCATTAGATTGTTGCTTGACTTGCAATAGTCAAATTTGCATTTCTTGTATTTTTCTTATAATATTTATTTAATTCCACTTCATTTCATTATTATTTACCCTATGCTTTGGTTAATGGTAATTTTTTTCTTGAACTTTTCTGGCAAGATTTGCTTCTTGCTTTTATATCACAGCAAATCTTTGGTTGGGTGTATGGTATACACACAACACACACACGGTTAGGTTAGATATTAGATATCAAAATATTTTATATTTAAAATAGGTCATAATCAGTAATTGTAATTATATTATTAGCTTCCCAGTAAACTATTTAAATATACACTGCATCTAGTACAAATAGATGTCAACAAAACTCAGTAAATTTGTCTTTAAAAAACAAGTTAGGCAGTTATTAATATAAAAGTTACATATTTACTATTGTATATGATATGGAATTAGGAATATTTAATTCACTTAACTTAATTTGAAAAGTTATATGAAAAATTACTAATAAATAATTGAATCATCCCTCAGATAATAGAATATCATATTTATCCAAATTTTTAAAATTAAATAAAACATTGAATGAACCATCTTTCGGTTTTTAGTTTTTAATATTGCTTTAGTAACTTTCCAAAATACATAGGTATAAAATAGAGAGAAAAGGAAAAGAAGTGTCTAGTCTCTATCTTTTTTCTATTGTTTCCAATCTTTTATTTAATTGAGATTTAGAAATTTTTTTTTTTGTAAAAACTATATAGACATTTTATTTATTTTTGTATTTGACTAAATTTTCAAACAAGTTTATTTATTTTGTTATCCTTGTATTCTTTTTTAAAATTATTGTTAAACTAAAATAAATATCATTTAAAACACAAAAAGTTTGCCCATAGAAAAACTAAACAAGTATTCTATAGTCTATACCATAGTACTTAAAAGCTATTATTTGTATGACAAATTTTTTTTCAAATACCTAGAATACTTATATTGAGTAATTATTAGAAGTTCAAATTTATTATTTTAACTATCTTTCTAATATTTAAAGTGGTAAAAAACTCAAATATATAGCTTACTCTTTAGAAAAAAGATGATAAAAAAAATATTTAATTACTTTTATTTAGAAATTAAGAGAATAATTAAAAAATAAATAAATTAAGACTCCTAATATTTTTTATGAGAAATTATACGTGACTCATAAATTTTTTTTATGTTGTCTTACATTTAAATCAACACTAACATTTTTCTGGTTTTATATTAAAAGCAGTGTCTCCAAATATCACTGTCCATTTTTTGTTACAGAAGGATGGAGTGGAAATTTCCAATGGCCCTTGTGGCAGGAAAGAAACCAAATGACACTCATAATGCAAAGTGATATACATCACAATATAATAATAAATGAAATTTAAAAGGGACATGGAATAGGATTTATGCACAAAAAGCACATGTTTCTTATGAAAAATGGAGAATAATTAATGGTTTTGGTTGGAGAGAGGGACCACCAGACACTGTATGGTATCAATGGAAGGCACCTCCTCCTCTCTTCTCTCTCATCTCTCTTCTCATTGAAAGCGGTCTGATTCAACTATTCAAGTACCAACAAAACGTTCAAAATCCAGCTCAGTTGATCCATAACCATACAATAGAAAGCTTAAGCTTTTCACTGTGCCCTGTCAACAAAATTATTAAAACATCTTTAAGCCTTTTTCTTTCTGTTTTTTGGATCTGTTTTGTTATCCAAAAATCTCAACCATGGCTTGTTTGAAACCTGATGAGTTGGAGCTTGTTGGTAGAGGAGAGCAAGGTTCTCATCATGCTATGGAAAGAATTGGTGATGCTAATGTTGGTTCCAACAACAACAACATGGCTGATGATGCTTCTATGATGCATTTTCCTGCTAACTGGTCTGTCTCTCATAACTCACATGTCTCTACACGTTTTTTTTTAAGAAAAAAAACATCTTTTTAAGTTATTCTTTCCTTCTTGTTTTATTATTTATTTATTATTTCTTTTCTTTATAATAGGATATCCATTCATGTGAGGTGAGAGAATCCCCATGGTTTTGAATTCAGTATCTTATTTTTTATTTTTATTAATGATTATTTAATTAATGGGAAACTGAAAAGGTAGTAGCCATGCTTGCTTCAAAAGGGATAGGCTTAAGTTCAACTTTCTAAAATCTATAGTAATCTATGAGTTTTGCCAAGTTCAAAAGGTTAAATTTTTTACTTTTATTTGGTGTCTCATAGTCCTGGAATGAAAAAAAAAAAGTTATCTTTGTAATTTATTTTCTACCCACCAAATCGGATTGCTAGTAGTAAAACCTTCTAAACAATTTGCACCAAATTCTCCTAAGTTATGAGGTTAGATAATATTATATACGATAATCTTTATTTCTAGAAGTTTACACTAATCTCTTATCAGCTAAAGTTATATGAAAGCCTTTAGATTGGTATAAAATGGCCTTCTACTCTGAATAATAATGGGTAGTATTAATTTTTCTTTTTAACTGAGTAATATGTATGATGTTTTAAATATATAAAAAAAATAAAAAATTCAAAACTTTCTTTATTTGAAAATTTAGAGAATGAGTTAAATTTTTTTTAATTATTTTTTCTCTTGTAACTGTCAAACCTACCGACATATACTCTGTGTTTTTTCCTTATTTTCTTCAGGCCAATGCCCGCATCTGGACTGAATGCATCAGCTCCAACTCATTTTACCATCTTATTCAATGGGAACACTTATGTCTATGATGGAATTAATACAGAGAAGGTAGCAAAATAGTTTTGATTTCATTCCTTCCCTTTGCTTTGTATTAACTTTCTATGTACCTGGATTCAAAGTGTCATAGAAATCCCGTCTTTTGGATTTGTTTGATATTTGCATAAGTGTCTTTTTTCTTGTTTTTATTTATCTTATGTTGTTTTTTTTTTATTTTTGGAATTCACCAAGAATCAAACTCTAAATCTTTCAAACATAGAGTTCTGTTATAAAACCATTTATTCCAAAAGCTGATAAGAGAAGGCAATACTAAAATATATTTTGTAATGTTTAACAACAGGTGCAAGAGATAATGCTTATTGCTGCTGCATATGCCAAGTCTGCTGAAGTGAAAATTGGGACACAATCTTCATTCACTCCACTCATTCCCACTTCCACAAGTTCTTCTCCTGCACAAAGAAACTCCAACAACTTGCCTTCAAAACAATCTGTCTGCTTTCCTGCAGAAAAGAGTTCCATTTGCAGGCTGCAAGGTGGGATATATATATATGATAGCATTGATTCCATGCTAGCTTTGTTTTCTATTACTTTGATGTAACATTTTGTGGCTTTCTCTTGATCTCTCTTTTTCTCTTCAGAATTTCCGTTAGCACGTAGACAATCTCTTCAGAGGTTTCTTGAGAAGCGACGAGTCAGGTACTAATAATTAGTTCCATGGCATGTTTGATAATGGTTCTACCTAATCAAGTTAGAAATTCCATTAATGTTGTATTGACTAAAGATTCAGTTTAGTTATTGAAATTGCAAATGTAGGTTTTAGTTCTTGCTTCCGAAAATCAATTGTTTGGTCCCTAATGTTAACGTTTGGTAGGTCATTTTTGTCTTTGCCTAGTCAACTCTTTAAGTCTTAACCAATTGTTATATTTTGTTGACACATCATTCGTGTCACGTAACAGGTGTATTAGCCATTAATGTCATTGAATCTCATTTGTTAACGGTTCACACTCATATACAGATTAAATAAGTACCTACTACGGATAGGGGTTAACGGTCAAATTAATTCTTAAAAGATAGATCATTTTTTAAATTCGTTTCTAAAAATTTTTATTAATTAAATTAGTTATTTAAAAATTATAAATTAATTATTTTGTCAATCTGTCACATAATTAATAATTTCAGTCAACAATTAATGATATAGAAGGTAACATACATGATATCTAGTATGTTCAATTAGACATTGAACAAATATATTTATAAAAATCTATCAATTTAGTTAATTGTTTGCAATTATAAACCCTAGTTCTAATATAACCTAACGACATTAAATTGATAGATTTTTATAAATATATTTGTTTAGCTTCTAATTAGATATGCTAAGTGAGTTAACTTCTATGTCATCAATTTTTGACGAAAATGATTAACAGAGTGACTGAAGGATAAAAACGATAATTTATAATTTTTGAAGGACCAAAATCTTTCAAGAACAAATTTAAAGAACAAGCTATCTTTTAGAGACTAATTTAACTATTAATCCTAATATAGATAATAAAAGAAAGAAAAAAAAAATCAATTAAACATGATATTTATTCTCCCTTTCTTTCTGCACATTCTCAATATGTATATGCATCAGAATAAGCACTATCTTATGTTACAACAGAATAAAGAACCATTACTTGACTTTTGACTAATGGTTAATTGGTCAGGGAATAAGAGCAGAGGCTAAAACCTTACTCTTGTATTTGATTATTGATTTGTTGTAATCGTTGTTCTGATTGAGTTTATTTTTTAACTTTTAAGGTTGTTTAGCAAAGCCCCTTATGGTTTCTCAAAAAACATGGCTGGCCTCTATGATGACAATAGTCCAGGGAACATAGAGAACAGCTTTTATGATGACAATAGTCCACAAGATTTTGCTTCTTAATTCAAACAAAGAATGGATTTCTGGCAAGTATTTCTGGCAAGTATGATGGTGGTGTACCTTTATGTGTAGAATTGTATTGTTTTCTGTAACATCATGCACTCATGTGGATGTATAATAGAAAACAAGCAAAACTATGTTACATGTTCTTCATCCTAGAGATCGTATGTTAACTAACTATTTTGAACCTATGACTTGGAAGATGCATTGGTCTGTAATACTCGTCAAAACTATACATCATGCTTAAAACACCTGCTTGTTATATAGTGTTAATGTGACTAGACATTTATTATAAACTGTTCTACTCGTTTGTCACTTTTAGTTACAAAGACTATTATTTTTATCTATGGTTGTTCAGAATACTGGTAAAAATAAAATTACTTAAAAAAAAACTAATATTGAGAAATGAATCATCTCAATTTTTTTAACAATTGAGAAAATAAAGTGTAATCTCTCACCATTAGTTTTATAAGTGAGACTAAGAATAAATATAAAAAACAGAGCAATGAAGGATTAAAAAATCACATTTTACACTCTCAGTTTTTTTTTTTAACAATTGAGAGAATTTATTCCCCTAATATTGTGTCAATAAAAGATGAGTTATTCTTAATAAAAATATTTAAACGTTAAATTTTTATTAATTCTATTAAAAATTTAACTAAAATTTTCAAATTATCTACTTTAACAAAAATTTAACATTTAGATACTCTTATCAAGTATAATTCATCTTTTATAGATACAATATTAATTTTTATTTTACGGATAATTTTACTAGTATTTTAAAATTTATGGATAAAAAATAGTAGTTGTTACGGTGGGTAACCGGAGATTGATGGGTTAGATGGCGTTGGTTGGCCCAAACGTGTGAAGGAGGAGGCTTTCCAATGGGTCTACAACTCGGGGACCCCCGTCTGACTTGTACTTGTGAAAGAATGGGGGGTGGTACCTGCAAAGACACTCCGATGCCTAAGTTAGCAAGGGTGTAAGCAGGTCTAGAGAGTATTGGGACTTTGAAATACCTGAGGGGTGTCAGTGTATTTATAGTGGTGAACCAATAACCACCGTTGAAGTAGTGCCACCTTTTTAGGGTGTTAACCGTCCCATTATCTTAGGGCGGTTAGGATATGGCTCTTGGAAGTGGTTAGAGAGATTCTAGGGGCAGTTACTCATTTGAATGAGTGTTTATCTGCCAGCTAACCCTCGTGCCCGACTTCTATAGAGCAAGTCGTGATGAGAACCGACTTCATAGGACGAAGGTTGGTATTGGGTGAGCCTCAATCCGTGGCATTAGGCCTTTTGTTTGGACTTGGGCCTTTACTGTTGGGCCAGGGTATGAACAGTGCCCCTAATCGAGCCCAATTTTCTTTTCAAGATTTGGGTTCGAGTATTCTACTCGGGACCGTAGCTGACTTGTTGGAGGACCGACGTGATGGTCTGAAACCGACGTGACTTTCCGTGTCCTTTTGGTTCTGACATTTACGTCTAATCAAGCGTCGTGTCCGTTAGGGATGTGCGTAGGGATTGATGGTCTTGGTAACGGTGCATTCTCATTAATGACTGCCTCGCTTTTACCATTATGCCCCTTAGCATGTTTATAAATACTTTCCCTCTCTTTTATTTTTTCGTTTCTGCGATTTTTCAAATTTCCTCTTCATTCGTTCGTGCTGCACTCTTGTGTTTCGGAGACTTTTGCTTCTTCCAACCTTCATTTTTGGATAAAAGTTAGCTTTTCTTCTTCTGTAACATGCCTTATATTTGCATGCTTTTATTGTAGATAGATAGGTTGGTTTGTAGACTTTAGTTCCGTATTCCCTTCCTTTAGAGACCGTGTTTTTAATTTTTCTTTTCTTTTCCTTTGTAGGTTTTTGTCACCCTTTTTAAGAAAAGAAATGGCTTCCGTAGATGTTCTTTCTCTGTGGGTTGATGTCACGGTCCTAGGGGAGGAACCTTTGGTCGATACCGAGTTTATCACTCATCTTCGTACTCGCCACAGAATTTGTACCTCTGAGGAAGACGAGCCGAAGTATGAATTGGTGGTCCCGGGTCCGGAAGACCGGGTTTGTTTCGGGAGGGCCAATGAGGCGGCCCCTCATTTTTTCTTTATGTATGAGTGTATGATCACCTATTTGGGTGTTTTTCTTCCTTTTTCAGATTTCGAGATGTCTGTTTTGCATCACTGTCGAGTTGCCCCTACTCAGCTTCACCCCAACTCTTGGGATTTTTTGAAAATTTATCAATTTATTAGCCATGCTTTGGAGTTCCTGACCTCTTTGAAGATTTTTTTCTATCTTTTTCATATGACCAAACCCTTTAGTGGGCTAAACAATAAGCAACAGTGGGTGTCTTTCCGAGCCATACAAGGTCGGGAAGTTTTCACCCTTTTTGATGAATCTTTCCATGACTTCAAAAATTATTTTTTCAAAGTGCAAGCTGTAGAGGGTCACCACCCCTTTTTTCCTGGATGATAATTCTTCTCCTCGCTTTCCTTTATATTGGCTGGAAGCCTCTCCCTGCGAGAAATATGGTCAAGACTTGGATGAAGTAGAAGCGACCATTGTGGGGTTCCTCCGAGAAGTGTGGGGGAGGGCCCCATATTTGGACACTAAAAAGTTTCTCCAGGGGTCTCCGACCTTTGTCCAGGCACAGCTAGGTAGCTTTCATTTGTTTGTTAGGTTTCCGACTTGGCTTAATCTATCATCTATTGTTTTTTCAGAGATGGCGAAGACAAATGCTCAGGAGTCTTATCAGAGAGTCCAGGAGGCCAGAGCAAGGTCTCGCGCCAGGACTGGTAGTGCTAAGGCGGTTATCTCTCCTCCTCCTCCTCCTCGGAACGTTGGGACTCCTTCCCAGCCTATTGTGATTTCTTCTTCGGTTTTCTCTCAGCCGCCCCCCTCCGCCCGACCTTCTCCTGAGCCAGAGAAGAAGAAGCGCAAGACCTTAGAGTCTGGCTCTTCCGAGGTTAAGGCGGATGCTCTTGCATTCGTCCGAAAGAACATCTACCCCCATGTTCGCATAAGCATGGATGATGTTTCTGTTCGGAGCCACCTTACCACTCTGGTTGAGGAGAGTCTTAAGGCGGCGGGGGTTTGCGGCAAACTCTTAGACATTTTTGAGAAGGTTCCCCTCAGCTCTTTGGGAATGACCTCGAGGGTCGAAGAGCTGGAAGGGAGGCTTCTTATGTTTCAAGAGCATGAGAGGGAGTTGAAGGAGGAAGTCGCCAAGTTGAAGGGGGAGAGAGATAACCTCCGGGAAAAGGAGAGGAAGTTGCAAGCCCGATGCAACATGGAGATGGACTTGAGGAAAACAGCACAGGCCAGCTATCAAAGTTTATTTGAAGATCTTGTGTCTGTGAAGAATGATCTGCTGAATTCTCGGAAGGCCTATACCGAGTTGGAGGACTCTATTGCTGATGGCGCCGAGGAGGCTTGGAGGATTTTTGAGGAGCAAGTTGGAGTCATTGCTCCTGACTTGGACCTTTCTCCTTTAGATCCGGACAAAGTCGTCATTGATGGTGCTATTGTGGATCCTCCTGCCCCCGTAATCCTTTCCGAGTCAGAATTGAAGAGTCGGGGGACAGAGGATTATTGAGTCCCCTCCTCGTCCTAAGGACGTTCCGAGCTCTTCTATCGTTCCTCCGACTTCCTCTTCATCTCCTATGGATGCCTCTCTTCCCGGTCCTGGTGGCGCTCTTCCTGACTCTGGTGGTGGTGATTCGTCTACTCCTCTGCAGAAATAACTTTATATGGCTATATGGGGGCTCGGCCTGTGGGTCCCCCTTTTTTAAACTCTTTATGTTTGTTGGTGGCGACGTTTGTTGAACAATTTCTTTTGGCCTTTTAAGGCCGTAAACAAAACATTTAAAAGTACCCTTTCTTAATAAGGGTTTAAATTAACAAAATAAATACCCTTTTTTGGATAAGGGTTTAAGTTACCTTATGTGTGCATGCTTTTCTGATTTTGATTTTTCGAAGTCCTTTTGATCTTTTTCTGAAAACCTTTCCTTTGACTTGTCCGTTTTTCTGAGCCTTTTTGTTTTAAGGACTTTAGGACAGCCTTTAAGCTTTTTCCTAGGTTTTTTCGATCTCTTTTTTGTTACTCAACTTTGTTTTATTGAGTTCTTATGACTTAGGTTATTTTTGCGATTCGTTTTCTTTTCTACTCGGTTTTTCCTTTCGACTTATAAGTCGGGATGTCTCCGAGTTTCTCACAATCAACTTTTATAACCTCTTTACACTGACTTGTACCTCGTCGTTTTATCCTGACGACCATCTAGGTCGGTTCATGGGATTTTTACGTTTTGTTGAGCTTAAGTCGGCGCGTTTCGTAGAAAGACTTAGAAAATAGAAGGGAGTTTGTAAGAGATATTGTAAATGAAAAAAGATCTTTATTGATTGGGGAGGTACCTTCTTGCTACTAAGGGTTTTTAATAGCCTATTTTCCCTTAGCCTCTACTATGATGCCTCGTTAAAAACCCTTCTCCAGAAAAAACCCTTTGATTTTGAGAAAAAATCATGAAGTTGGGAAAAGAGTACATCAGGGAGTAGAGTTCGCTTTTTAACTGTAGTACCTTTTCATATTACAAGCATGCCACGACCTTGGAAACTCGGTGCCGTTCAGGTCGGTCACTTTATAATAACCTTTTCCTAAGACCTCATTGACTTTGTATGGTCCCTTCCAATTAGCAGCGAGTTTTCCTTCCCCCAATTTGTTGACTCCAATGTCGTTTCTGATTAAGACCAAGTCATTCGGGGTGAAGGTTCTTCGAATGACTTTCTTGTTGTACCTTGTAGTCATCCTTTGTTTCAACGCTGCTTCTCTTATCTGGGCTTCTTCTCGGACTTCGGGGAGTAAATCGAGCTCCTCTTTGTGCCCTTGTATGTTTCCGATCTCGTCATGGAGAATCACCCTTGGGCTTTGTTCATTGATTTCTATGGGTATCATTGCTTCTACGACATAGACTAGTCGGAAGGGCGTTTCTCCAGTGGTGGATTGGGGCGTTGTCTTGTAAGCCCATAGCACTTGTGGGAGCTCCTCAGCCCAGGCTCCTTTTGCCTCTTGTAATCTTTTCTTTAGCCCTACCAGTATGACTTTATTGGCTGCCTCGGCTTGCCCATTGGCTTGCGGGTGCTCCACCGAGGTGAACTGGTGTTTGATTTTCATACTGGCTACTAGGTTTCTGAAGGTAGAATCGGTGAATTGGGTTCCATTGTCTGTAGTAATGGAATAAGGTATCACATATCTTGTGATGATATTTTTGTAGAGGAACCTCTGACTTCTTTGAGCAGTGATGGTGGCCAGTGGTTCTGCTTCTATCCACTTTGTGAAGTAATCTATTCCCACGATCAGGTATTTGACTTGTCCTGGTGCTTGGGGAAAAGGACCTAACAAATCCATTCCCTATTTTGCAAAGGGCCATGGAGAAAAGATACTGATGTGCTCCTCTGGGGGAGCCACGTGGAAATTTGCGTGCATCTGACATGGTTGGCACTTTTTCACAAATTCTGTGGCATCTTTCTGCAAGATCGGCCAGTAGAATCCAGCTCGAATCACTTTCCTGGCTAGTGACCTTGTACCGAGATGGTTTCCGCAGATTCTACTGTGGACTTCCTCTAACACCTCGGTGGTTCTTGAGGTCGGTACGCACTTTAACAACGGCGTTGATATCCCCCTTCCGTAGAGAATATTTCTCACCAAAGTGTAATGTTGTGCTTTCCTCCGGATTTTCCTGGCTTCTTTTTCCTCTTTTGGAAGGATGTCAAATTTTATGTATTCGACCAAGGAGTTCATCCATCCGAGGTTTAATCCGACCATTTCAAAGACTTCTTGTTTGTCTTCTATTTTTACCACTGAGGGTTCCTAGAGAGTTTCTTGGATCAGGCTTCTGTTATTTTCTCCTGGCTTGGTACTTGCTAATTTGGATAAGGCGTCTGCTCTGCTATTCAGATCCCGAGTTATATGCTTGACCTCGATTTTTGCGAAGCGCCCAAGGTGTTCTAGAGTTTTTTCCAAGTACCTCTTCATATTTAGGTCCTTTGCCTGATATTCTCCACTTATTTGGGAGGTCACCACTTGGGAGTCGCTGTATATCCTCACCTTTGTAGCACCGACTTCTTCTGCCAGCTTCAATCCAGCAATCAAGGCTTCATACTCTGCCTGATTATTTGAAGCTGGGAATTCAAATTTTAGGGAAACCTCTATCTGGGTTCCTCTTTCATCTACCAATATTATGCCTGCACCGCTTCCTGTTTTGTTGGAGGATCCATCTACGTAAAGTTCCCATGTAATTGGTTTTTCTTCCTGATCCCCTGCGTATTCTGCAACGAAGTCGGCAAGGCATTGGGATTTAATCGCCGTCCGAGTTTCATATCTTAAGTCGAACTCGGAGAGCTCTATTGCCCATTGAACCATTCTCCCTGCAACATCCGTCTTTTGGAGGATTTGCTTCATGAGTTGGTTCGTACGGACTCTTATTGTGTGAGCTTGAAAGTAAGGTCGTAGCCTTCGTGAGGCTACTACTAAAGAGTAGGCAAACTTCTCTAGTTTGTGGTACCTTAGCTCAGGGCCTTGTAGAACTTTACTGATGAAATATACTAGATGTTGGCCGACCTCGTCTTCTCTTATCAGGGCTGATGAGACAGCCCTGTCTGCTACAGATAAGTATAGGACGAGGTCTTTTCCAGCTACGGGTCGGATCAGAATAGGAGGTTGGCTTAAGAACTTTTTGAACTCCTGGAACACCTCCTCGCATTCAGGGGTCCATTCAAACTGACATCCCTTTCTCAATAAGGAGAACAGTGGAAGGGATTTTAGTGCTGATCCTGCCAAAAATCTGGAGAGGGCTGCAAGTCGGCCATTCAGCTGCTGGACCTCTCTCAAACAAGTCGGCCTTTTCATTTCCAGGATAGCTCTACACTTATCGGGATTGGCTTCGATCCCTCTTTGTGTTAGCATAAACCCTAGAAATTTCCCTGCTTCCACCGTGAAGGCGCACTTTGCGGGATTTAGTCACATCCCGTGTAGCCTTATCGTGTCAAAGACTTGTGAAAGGTCTGACAAGAGGTCGACTTTCTTCTTGGTCTTTACCAACATGTCGTTGACATATACTTCCATTAGGCTCCCAAGGTGAGAGGCGAACACCTTATTCATCAACCTTTGATATGTGGCCCTGCGTTTTTCAATCCAAATGGCATGACCACGTAGCAGAAATTAGCTCTGGGTGTGATGAATGATGTCTTCTCCTGGTCTGGCTCATACATTGGGATTTGATTATATCCTGAGTAGGCGTCCATAAATGACAAGTATTGATACCCCGAGCTGGAGTTGACTAGGGTATCGATGCTTGGTAGCGGATAAGGGTCCTTGGGACAGGCCTTATTTAGGTCGGTATAGTCGACACACATTCTCCATTTGCCATTTTGTTTTTTGACTAGCACTACATTGGCTAGCCATGTTGGGTACTTGACTTCTCTGATGAAGCCAGCTTCTAGGAGTGCCTGTACTTGCACTTCTACTATTAGGGCTCGTTCTGGGCCGAGCTTGCGTCTTCTTTGTTGTATAGGTCGGGACCCCGGATAGACCGAGAGCCTATGGGACATGAGCTCGGGATCTATCCCAGGCATGTCGGAGGCCTTCCAGGCAAAGAGATCGGAGTTATCTCTTAGGAGCTTAGTCAACCCTTGTTTTAGGGTTTCTCCTAGGTTGGCTCCTATGTGAGTATTTTTTCCTTCCTCTTCGCCGACCTGTATCTCCTCGGTTTTTCCTCCCGGCTGAGGTCGCAGCTCTTCTCTAGCCCTTGCACCACCGAGCTCTATTGTGTGAACTTCTCTGCCTTTTCCTCTCAGGTTTAGGCTTTCATTGTAGCATTTCCTTGCCAACTTCTGATCTCCCCTTACCGTTGCTATCCCCGCTGAAGTCGGGAATTTCATGCAAAGGTGGGGAGTGGATACCACTGCTCCGAGTCGATTAAGAGTAGCTCTGCCGATTAAAGCGTTATATGCTGACCCCACATCGATGACTATGAAGTCTATACTCAGAGTCTTTGATTTTTTCCCCTTTCCAAAAGTGGTGTGGAGGGGCAAAAATCCCAGTGGTTTTATTGGTGTGTCCCCTAATCCGTATAAGGTGTCGGGGTAGGCTCTTAATTCTTTCTCATCCAACCCTAGTTTGTCAAAAGCGGGCTTAAAAAGGATGTCCGTTGAGCTTCCTTGGTCTACTAGGGTTCTGTGGAGATGGGCATTTGCCAGGATCATAGTTATTACTACTGGATCATCGTGTCCAGGGATTATTCCTTGCCCATCTTCTTTTGTGAATGAAATGGTAGGGAGGTCGGATGACTCCTCTCCGACCTGGTAGACTCTTTTGAGATGTCTTTTGCGAGAGGATTTAGTGAGTCCCCCTCCCGCGAACCCCCCTGAGATCATATGGATATGTCTCTCCGGAGTCTGCGGTGGTGGGTCTCTTCTATCCATATCATCTCGCTTTCTCTTTCCATGACTGTCCGACCTTTCTATGAGATATCTGTCAAGCCGACCTTCTCTAGCCAGCTTTTCTATCACATTTTTAAGATCGTAGCAGTCGTTTGTGGAGTGACCATATATTTTATGGTACTCACAGTAGTCGCTGCGGCTCCCCCCTTTTTTATTTTTATGGGTCTAGGGGGCGGCAGCCTTTCAGTATTACAAATCTCTCTGTATACATCCACTATATAAATTTTCAGAGGAGTATAAGAGTGGTATTTTCTTGGCCTCTCGAGACCGAGTTCTTCCTTTTTCTTGGTTTCTCTCTCCCTCTCTTTTGTTGAGGGGGGTGCCCAGGTCGCCAACTCAGGTCTCTCAGCTTAGCATTTTCCTCCATATTGATGTACTTTTCAGCTCTTTCCTGTACATCACTTAGAGAGACGGGGTGTCTTTTAGATATGGACTGTGAGAAGGGACCTTCTCTAAGTCCATTGACTAACCCCATTATGACTGCCTCTGTGGGCAGGTCTTGAATCTCTAAACATGCTTTGTTGAACCTTTCCATATAGGCTCGTAAGGATTCTCCGACCTCCTGTTTTATTTCCAGGAGGCTCGGTGCATGTTTCACTTTGTCTTTCTGGATAGAGAACCTTATCAAAAACTTCCTTGAGAGGTCTTCAAAACTAGTGACTGACCTCGGGGGGAGGCTGTCGAACCACTTCATCGCTGCTTTCGATAGAGTGGTCGGGAAAGCTTTGCATCGCGTAGCGTCGGAAGCGTCAGCTAGGTACATCCGACATTTAAAATTGCTTAAGTGATGCTTCGGATCCGTGGTTCCGTCATAGAGGTCCTTGTCGGGGCTTTTGAAGCTCCTCGGAGCTTTTGCCCTCATTATGTCCTCGCTGAAAGGATCCTCCCCTCCCAGGGGCGGCTCTTCTCGCTCGTCACAGGAGTTGTGACCTTTGAGGGAGGATTCTAACTTCAAGAGTTTTCTTCTAACTCTTTTCGTCGTTCCATCTCCTCTTTTAGGCTCTTTTCCGTCTCCTTTTGTCGTTCCCGTTCTTGTTCTAACTGTTCCAGGCGACTGTGGACTAATCCCATGAGTTCAGTTGCATGGGATGGTCCCTCTTTCTCTGATTCGCGCCCTTCTGAAGAGTTTACCTTCGGATTTTTTACTCCGGAGGTACCTTCCCTGTGTTGATCATTAGTTCCCTGGTGGAGGGTCAAGTCTGCATCATTATTGCCTGTGTCCAGATTCTCTTATTCAAAATCTGACTCCACATGACCCTCTTCGGGGGATCTGTCCGCCATCAGTGGTTGATCTCTCGGGTTCCCCGGCAACAGAGCCAATGTTACGATGGGTAACCAGAGATTGATGGGCTAGATGGCGTTGGTTGGCCCAAACGTGTGAAGGAGGAGGCTTTCCAATGGGTCTGCAACTCGGGGACCCCCGTCCGACTTGTACTCGTGAAAGAATGGGGGGTGGTACCTGCAAAGACACTCCGATGCCTAAGTTAGCAAGGGTGTAAGTAGGTCTAGAGAGTACTGAGACTTTGAGATACCTGAGGGGTATCAGTGTATTTATAGTGGTGAACCAATAACCACCGTTGAAGTAGTGTCACCTTTTTAGGGTGTTAACCGTCCCATTATCTTAGGGCGGTTAGGATATGGCTCTTGGAAGTGGTTAGAGAGATTCTAGGGGCAGTTACTCATTTGAATGAGTGTTTATCTGACAGCTAACCCTCGTGCCCGACTTCTTTAGAGCAAGTCGTGATGAGAACCGACTTCATAGGACGAAGGTTGGTATTGGGTGAGGCTCAATCCGTGGGATTAGGCCTTTTGTTTGGACTTGGGCCTTTACTGTTGGGTCAGGGTATGAACAGTAGTCTTTCTCTTTTAATTATTTGTATAAATATTAAGAAACATACAATGAAAAATTTATTGTGAAATACTAAAATAATCTAGTTTTTAGTTTTTACTAGCTGATTAATTTATTCTACATTACAATTTTGGATTATTAATGTGTTTAGGAACCAAGAGTGTATACAGAAGAGGATAGAGGTACATATGAGGTCGAGTGAAATCGGGTTCGTCTTAATTTGTACCCGACCTTAAATAATGATTGAGTTTATTTTTAAAATTTTTATTCGACTCTAGATCCAGTGAAATTACACTACTTTTAGGCCACACTTAAATCGAGTTTCGACCGGATAAAGTTTGGGTCTTACAAATTTTATGTCAAAAAATTATGATGCACTCATTTATAAAAAAGAAAAAATATACTTGTTACAGAGAAGTTAATAACCATACTTGAACTTGAATTTGTCCATAAATTCTAAATTCATGCTTCTTTGATCTATTTCCAAATTCAACAAATGTGATTAAAAATAAAATAATAAGCTTATAATTAATATAACATAATATTAGAATTAATTTAAAACATATATACCTTTTTTAGTCTCTTTAAGCTGTACATAGATCGGGTGAAATCGGATCTGTCTTGACCCAGATTCGACCTTAAATAATGATTGAATGTATTTTTAAGACCCTTATCCTATTATAAACCTAATAAAATCACACCAAATTAACCTCAAAATATTCGAATCCGAACTAAATTTTTCGCCCGAATCAAACCGAATCATGTGCACCTCTACAGAGTGATAGCAGAAAAAGTATTCTCCTTGGTTCATGATATTTGTCTTTATCATAGTCTGTACTAATAAAATCTCAAAATAGTAACTGATTAAAAATTATTTATCAAAATATTCTTATTTAATAGGCATATAGCTTAAATGTTTTAATATTTATAGTGTTTAATATTGAAAAAAGTGTAATTATAAAAATAATTAAAAAATATAATTTAATTTTAATGTATTAATAATATAAAATATTTGTCTTATTATTTAATCACACATCTTTCTTTAAATGATTATTCACATGTTGAATGTAAAAGTTATTTAGATTTTTAATTTTATCAAATATCAACAATAAATTTATGATTTAATTTAAGAGATAATATTTAATTTGATCACTGAACTTATATGAAAATCTTAATTTAGCCTTTGAAGTTTTAATTGTCTCTATTTAATCTCCAAACTTTATGAACGTGAGTTATGTACTCATATTAGTCCCGAAACAACTTTCGATGCCAAAACATTAACGGAACGTTAACGTCAATAGCCGAATACTATGATGGACTTTGTAAAATAATATTGTTTTAGTTTTGACACTCAAATAGTAAAAAAATAATATCGTAAGTGATTTTAAAATTTTTTTCTTAAAATAAGTGATACGAACGTAGATTTTGGATTTTTTTAGCAATAAAATTAAAATAACATCATTTTATAGGCTCTAGCGTGCTATCTAGTTGTATATGTCAGTGTTTTAATAACGTCTGTTTATTAGAAATTGTTCTAAAAATTAATGTGAATTACGTTTACAAAATTTAGAGATTAAATAAAAATAATTAAAATTTTAGAGATTAAATTAAATATTATATTTTTAATTTAGTATTTAAATTTTGATTATATTATGTGTACACTAAAATTAGTTATTACAATTATTAATATAAAATATATATTAAAATATAAATATATATTAAAAATAAATTAAAATATATATATATTTATATATAAATAATTAATGATTAATTTTAGTGTATAAATAATATTTTTATTTGAGTTAAATTTATCTAACATGTTTTTCATATTTCATTACTTACTCAGCTGACAGCCGCCTGATCGTGCAGTTTGATCTTTTATTGCATGAGCTACACTACACAGCCTATAATGCTATAACACACGTTTAAATTTCCAATCTTTTGAGTTTTTTTTTTCCCCCTTAAATGATAATTACAAATAGAAAATTGTTAGAGGATCGTTATAAATTATTTTCTAATTATTAGTTAATTATTAGTATTTAAAAATATAAAATAAAATATATTGTTAAATATTATATTAAAAAATTAAATTTAGTATTTATTTAAATGTCATTAAATTGATAAAAAAATTTTAATAAAAAATATTTTTTAGTGTGTTTAATAAATTTTTAGTAATAAAAATAAAAATATTAAAAAAATAAAAAATATCTTTTTTGAGAAACTATAATTTATATCTTTTTTTAAAAAAAAAATTTTACATAATAAATAAACAAAAAATACTTTTATATTGTTATGCCTAAACATAATTGATAGATAAAAAATTTTTTTCATGAGATATCTAAACATAAAATTATTTTTAATTTTCTATTAAAAAATTTTAAAAAAGATAACTCGAACAAAGATATTTTCTTAAAAATTCACTCAAACAAACTCTAAAAAGGCTCATTTTTTATATATGGAAATAATTATGGTGTAACTCAATAAAATAGAGGTTTGTAAGCTTTTTTTTTTTTACATATGGAAATAATTCTGGTGTAATTCAATTAAATGGAGGATTATAAAGTATTTACATTGTTATGATGTCAGTGAAAATCGCAGATTGCATTTTGCTTTTTCGCTTTTTTCTTTCTTTTTTTTTTGTTTCTGAAACACATAAAACGTAGGTTGTATTTTTCTTTGTTAACCTTTTCTTTTATTTTTGTTTTTGAGATTAACAAAACGCAGCTTGCGTAATATATGTACAAAATTTTTTTATTGAAAGCTGTAAAACACAGCTTGCATTTTGTACAAAAAATAATTTAATCAAGAGTCTTGCCTATAAATATCAATACCAATTCATCCGAGATTCATGCCCTACGTACTCCCACTCCCATTTCTCTTTCTTTCATACTTGTGAGTTTTTTGACAATAAGTAGTGTAAAAAATATTGGGTTAGGTGAAGTTGAGGTTATGGAAGGTATTGCAAATTTGCAAGTGTATTATAACGGTGAGATTATACCAAAAACGTACACAGAGTGACTTTTTTTTCTGTGAATGTTCGTTTTTCTTTGCCATTTCATGCACCACGAGTTTTATAGAGTTGTAAAATGGTCCTTGTGAGAACATACAAAGTCACATTTCAAATAGGGTGAGCAACATGTTATACAGAAATCCAGTACAAGTATTTGGTTAGCTGATACAGTCTCAAATAATGTCTATCACTAACGACGCATGTATACAGCATATGCTCTATATTTATCGACAAACCCGATTTCACGTGCCGACATAGAGTTGTACGTTGAGTTTGAATAGCATACGGGACTGGACGCGATTGGCGAGGAGGTGAATGTTAATGAGTTCGGAGATAGAAATTGAAAAGATAACAACGACAGTGAAGAGAAGTTCAAAACCAACTACAAAGTCGATAACGAAAATGATGACCGAGACGAGGCAAGCAATCCAGCGATGTAAAATGAAGCATATGCACTTGTAAACCAACACCACTTTGGTGTTCTGTCTTTTATGTGAACTCTGGATCTCGCAGCCACGTATGCCCCGAAATTTTCTGAGTATGCTGATACTTTCTTCTCTTGGCCGTTCTGTAATTAACCGAAGTTGGGGGCGGTGTGGATGGTGTAAAACTCTGGACTTGGTTACTGTTGTTGTGGCGGCCATGGCTGCTATTGCTGCTGTATGAATCCTCTGAATCTGATGCCATTGCCGCTGAATGTTTCTTCCTCTTCTGGAAGTTCTTCGATGTTCCAACAATCTGCAATATCGTAGTGTATAAAGTCACACATTGATTAACCAATAAATAAAATCGAAATACACATACACTAGAAGGCTGTTCTGTTTTTGAAAGAACAAACTAACAATGGTTCACATGTCATAGGTGAAGGCAATGTTGCGCCAGAAGATAACGAGTTTAGTGTCGGAATGAAATTTGGTTCTAGAGAGTCGGTAATATCTGCAATCAAAAGTTACACTATCTCTAGAGGAGTTGATTACACTGTGTATGAGTCTAAATCGCATACCTTCTATCCAAAATGCAAGGAATATGGTGCAGGGTGCGATTGGCTAATCCAAGTTAGCTTGATTCAAAAGAAAGGTTATTGGGAGATCATGAGATACAACGGCAAACACATGTGCACCATAGAGACAATTTCACAAGATCATGCTAAGTTGGACTCAGACACGATTGTAGATGCTATTAGATCGTTGGTTGAAGCAGACCCGTCGATAAAGGCGAAGTCTATTATTGTAGAAGTTCAATCCAGGTTCAACTACATTGTAAATTATTGTAAGGTTTGGTTGGCAAAGCAGAAATATGTGTCAAAAGTTTTCAGTGATTGGAAAATTTTTTACCAGACTCTACCAGTATGGTTGAAACTTGAAAGCAATGACTGCGAAGATGTCAATATCTCGTGTTGAAATAAAAATTCTCACTGTATATCGTGAGAGTGAGGAAGTGAATGGTGTAAAAGTTCTCCATTGCGTATTTTGGAGTTTCTATCCGTGTATTACAATATTTAGACACTGTAAGCCATTGGTGCAGATCGATGGCACACACATATACGAAAAATATAAAGGTGCATTTTTAGTAGCAGTGGCACAAGACGAGAACCAAAACATTGTGGCGATTGCTTTTGCCATCGTGGAGAGTAAGACGGCAGGCGCATGGAAGTTTTTTCTTACTAATTTGCATATATATATATATATATATATATATATATATATATATATATTGTTACTATTGATGACGTGGGCATTATTTCTGAATGCTATAACTCTATCGATGCAGCAATAACTCGCAATACCAGTACACGGTCACCACCAAGTGCGTGGAACATGTTCTGCATCAGGCAGATCGAGTCCAACTTCTTAAGGAGGTTCAACATTCCATACTTGCATCAATTCGTGGTTAACACATGTATTTGAATTTGCTGTTATGGTCCTATTCTTAGTAATTTGTGTTGTCTGCTTATGATTACATGATTTGTTCCACATGCTATTCTAGAACGGAACAGAAGTACAACAAAAACTACCAAAGGCTTAAAGAGCGGGGTGAGGCATATACTTGATGGTGCAATGAGATCGGTGTTGAGAGATGGGTGTTGGCATTTGACGGGAGTCATCGTTGGGGTCATATAATGACGAATTTGATAGTGCATAAATTCTGTCCTTAAGGATATGTGCAACCTTCCTGTAACTGCCATTGTTTGGTCTATTTTCTATCGGCTAAACAAATTATTTACTCGAAAGAGCGTCGAGACTCATGAATATGTTTGCAATGGATTCACATATTCAGAATTTGCCACCAAAAGAATTAAAGAAAGTTTTCGACGTGTAGGAAACATCATTGTCAACCGGTTCGACAGGCGCAATGAGATGTTTGAGGTTTGTGATGAAATGCGAGATGGTTTTATATACACTGTTAACCTTGTGCAACGACACTATGATTGTGGCCATTTTTAGGTTGAACAACTTCCATGTCACCACATTCTTGCATGATGCGCTCACCACGCTCAAATAGATAATCTATGTCTTTCAGTACCTGAGACAAACTAATGTCATCAATTCTAACTAATGGACTGAAGTGGCTGTTGACTGAAATTACCATCTGTGGTATGTATGGCTCTGCTGGCCGCTGTGGTTGTTTTTCTGGTATGTATTGTTGTTGCTTATCAACTGGCAAATGTTGTTGTTGCTCATAAACCTGAAACTGATGTTGTTGCCATAAGCCAGTACTTGAAACTGCTGGTAATATGTCGGCACCTGAAACTGCTGCTCATTTGCCGGTACCTAAATAATATTAGCACCATTAAACTATTATTAACAGTATTAATAATAATAATAACATCTTCATAGCTCGAAACATGAAATTGTTGCTCATAGCCCAGAATATAAAACTGTTGCTCATGAAGGGGATTTGGCTGTTGAGGTCCAGGTGGTGACGCAGTTGTTCCTGTGGTTTATTCACCTCGACTTCTGTCCCTGCAACTCTATCTGACAACTGTAGGTGATGCCCGTATTGCTGTGTGTACCACTCGTAGTACACTGGGAGAAGATGAAATTCGACAATCTCGTCCTCTAACTGCAGTGTATTATAGCGGTCAGAATTCCACATGTTAACCCAATCTCTGTTCCTGTCGCTCCAGTCATGGTTCTGTGGGTCGGTCAACCGCTTGCAATGAGCATCACCAATCTGAAATGCTGGCTCCAGTTGAAGTTGTTCAAGCCTGAATTATCATCTCTATACACTTGAATGACTCTAATGGAGACTTTGTGGAGCACATAAATGCATTTACGGCTAGGTCATCAGGAACCATCACTCCCATATATATCCGTCATATAAATTGGACATCAGTAAATACGAAGCCGATAAGTTAAATTATTTGACATAATAAACTGCTTAACATAAATTGTTAAAACCTGCCTCTTTGACTCCCATGTCAAGTAGTTGTTGCCTAAAGTGCCGCGTAGACTTTTGCGATATCTCTTTAGTCGGCGCCAATGACTCCTAATAATAACGATAACAATTACCATCGCGCAAGTGGAACACCAACAACGACGAGCTCATTGCGAGGAATAGGTGCTAAAAACGGCATACGCTCCCATGCCCAAACAAAAAGCAGAATGAGGGGGCCATATATCTCTTTACAGTTGTATCGCGATGCACGACACAAGGACCTGTATAGATGTGCTAGACTAGCTACCCCCAACTGTAGAATGAAATGCGGTGAAAATCTCGAAGTAGAGGCAAAAGCTTCGAGTTTACAGAATTCGTTGACTTGTTCGAAAATACAACCATTCCAAGCACATAGTAAATGTGAGCCCGGACATACCGCTCGATCGACTCCTGTGTGTCTAACAGTTTAGTGTCTCTACATCGCCGAACCCATGTAAGATTTACCTTATCCAATACGTGATCATCTGGATCGGGCAGCCTACCAAAACAAGCTAAGCAGTTCTCCACTAAGAACTAGTGACTGATGTCCGTTCTACCCGTGACAGGCTCACTATTAATCGGGAGGCCAAGTATATGTGTCACAATCACTTCGCCGACTAGAAGGTGAAATGTGTGCGTTTCAGGCCTCTACCATTCTACTAAAGCACTCATTAGTTCAGAATGTCCTCTTATTTCGCCTACTCCAAAACATGGTGAAACAGTGGAACCCTGTTAATGCTAGAGCCGCTGCAGCTATCTTATTATAAATTTCTAACGGACAAATTTTTTGGACAACAAATTTCTGATAACCTACAAAAAAAAATCGTTAATATTAATTAATAACTATAATTAATGTTAATAATAATAATAACAGTAACAATAATGATAACAATAATTAATAATATATAATAAAAAATGAATAATAATAATGATAATTAACCACAATAATAATCGTCACAACAACAATAATAATAAAAATATTAACCGTCGTACCATTTTTGAGTTATTAATAATAATAATATGTTAATAATAATAATAATTAATAATATATTTAAAAAATAGTAATAAGAATATATTAATGACATAATAATATATCATTATTATTATACTTTTCCGAATAATAATACATTAATAAATTATTATGATTAATATATTAATAATAATAAATTATTATTATTATATTATTCAGTATAATAATAATAATAATAATAATAATAATAATAATAATATGTTAAGAATAATAACTCATGATTATGAATATATTATTATTATTATTATTATTATTATTATTATTATTATTATTATTATTTAAAATAATATTATATTATTAATAATAACAGTTAACCGTAACAATGATAACAATCACAATAATCATCATTAATATTAATAAGAAAATAGAATAATAATAACAATAATAACACAACAGAAACCGTATAACACACTAATACTAACGTTCTAATAATAATAATAATAATAATAATAATAATAATAATAATAATATTTAAATTCTATACCAAAAATTTTACTAATAAAACACAAATAAATAATTTTATTCATAGTTAAAATACAAAAAAATACTTACCCATTAAAAATGATCCAGATATTTAATAATATATTCTTGAGATAATGTAAAATGATGAATTATTTTTATTTTCCATAATTTTACTCTTCATTCACTCAAACTACTCCCGCTTTCTTTCTGATTTTCTTTCTCCTCCCTTCCTTGCAACCAAAACGCAGAATCAAAATGTAGTGAAATAAGTTTATTTTCTCTAGAAGTTAGACGCAAAACGCATTATAAAGACTCCCTCTCCTTCCTTCACCAACACCTATCGAACATACAAGCTATCTCCATGCCAATCGCAAGCTGCGCTTTGTTCTGCGCATCTGCCAAATACAACCTGCGGTTGGTCTTTCAAACATGGTCAAATGGCACGTCTTGTTTGCATACAGGAGACACATTTTTACATCTGGTTGCCTCTCCATGTCAAACGGTTGTTGCGTTTTGCAGCAATTTTTTTTTCTTTTTTTTCTTCCATGCAAAACGTGCCTTGCATTTTGCAAATCTCTGAACTTGTAGATCCACATATATATATAACACACCACATATATATATAACACACCATACACCAATATAGTTATTTTATACTATTTTTTATTCCATTTTTAAATTAATTTTTGTCTTAAAAAATTGAATTAATGGCTATTTAGCTAAAAATAATAAATTCTAATAATTTCCTAATATTTCTCTTACACAACTAAAATTATTCCAATGGTTTTAAAATTACGAAAATATTTGGTAACCAAAGAAAATCAGTCAAAAACAGCCATAACTTGCCTTATTTAGCATTCATTAACTGTTGCGACAATTAATGAATGCTAAATAAGGCAAAATTTGGCAGTTTTTTTGTCTCCTTAACATTACCTGTAAAATTAATTGTCCTTTTTTAATTATATATAATTATTAAACTAATATTAAAGTTTTTAAAAATGTAAATCATATGAAAATAAACATATCTTTTGTTATAAAATAACTAAATAGATAAATAAAGAAGAGGTAACAAATATAAAATAAAGAAATATAAAGAGAGAGAATTGTTTATTGCTTTTGTATGTCTCATCAACGGAGGCTTAACCTCCTATTTATACATGTACAAGAGTCCTCTTTTTCCTCTTTCATTAAATGTAATTACCTTGGTAATATGGCACTTCACTATAGGAAAGTTAAGCCATCCAAGTCATACGTGGTCAATGGTCATCTATATCCTTATCACAACACTCCCCCTTGGATGACCATTCAGGATTATTGCCTCGTTAAAACCTTACTAAAGAAAAACCTTAGTGAAGGAAAAAGAGTACACTATCCTTTAGTGACGGGGACTTTCTCTTTAAAAACCTTGTCAAAAAAAAATCCAATGGAAAAAAAACCTGACCAAGGAAAAAAGAGTACAGTCTCCCCCTCTTGCCGACATCATTTAGGTAGCGTTTGGTGGAGAGACAGAGATTGAAAGACTAAGACCGAGAGACAGAGACTAAGAGACAGAGACAGAAATAAATTTCAGTATTCTGTCTGGTGCAAAGTGAGAGACAGAAATGAAAACAAGAATGAAACTCTAATTTAATTTGTACAAAAGGTAAAATTGGAATTAATTAATTGAAATGAGGGTATTTTAGGTATAAAATATTATTAAAGTTTCAATTTCTATCTCTAAAAATTTCAGTCTCATGTGTCCTCACTTTTTGGAGGTACTGAAATACTGAAATTTTAGGGACAGAGACGGAAATTTTAGTACCAGTCTCTGAGTCAACAAACATGATACTGAGTCTCAGTCTCTCAGTCTCTGTCCCAGTACCTCAAAACAAACACTACCTTAATGTCTCGAAATCGGCGCATCCCAATCTCATGTACCAATCTTTCAAAGGAGGATTTTGGGAGTAACTTTGTGAATAAATCTGCCAGATTGTCAGTTGAGCGGATCTGTTGGACATCAATTGTCCCTTGATTTTGAAGATCATGAGTGAAGAAGAATTTGGAAGAAATATGCTTTGTTCTATCACCTTTGATATATTCGCCTTTAAGTTGAGCAATACATGCTGTATTATCTTCAAACAGGACAGTTGGAGCTATCTTCTGATCAATCAGTCCACATGATGACATAATATATTGAATCACACTCCTGAGTTAAAAACACTCGCGACTTGCTTCATGTATTGCTAGTATTTCATCATGATTAGAGGAGGTTACTGCTATTGTCTGTTTCGTGGACCTCCATGATATAGCTGTACCACCATATGTGAATATGTATCCTGTTTGAGATCTCCCTTTATGTGGATCAGACAAATATCCAGCATCTGCATAGCCAACTAATTGTAACTTGGATCCATAGGGATAAAACAATCCCATATCAACCGTCCCATGAAGATATCGAAAGATCTGTTTGATTCCACTCCAATGTCTTCGGGTTGGAGAGGAACTATATCTTGTTAGTAAATTCACCGCAAATAATATGTCAGGTCGCGTATTATTGGCAAGATACATTAGTGCTCCAATGGCACTAAGATATGGTACTTCAGGACCAAGGATATCTTCATTCTTTTCTTTAGGACGGAATTGATCCTTTTCCATATCCAAAGATCTTACGATCATTGGGGGTACTCAAAGGATGTGACTTATTCATATAAAATATTTTCAAGATCTTCTCTGTGTATGTCGCTTGATGAATAAAGATCCCATTTTTTGTATGCTCGATCTGCAGGCCGAGACAAAATTTAGTCCTTCCAAGATCTTTCATTTCAAACTCTTCTTTCAGAGTTTTTATAATTGTTGGAATCTTTTCAGGAGTCCCAATGATATTTAAATCATCAACATACATAGCAATTATAATGAATCCAGATGCAGTTTTCTTTATGAAAATACATGGACAGATATCATCATTCTTGAATCCGTTTTTGGCTAGATACTCAGTAAGACGATTATACCACATTCATCCAGATTGCTTTAGACCATATAAAGATCTTTACAATTTAATTGAGTATAACCCTTGCGAATATTCACTGGATGGTTTAGATATCTTTAGTCCTTCAGGGACTTTCATATAGATATCCCGATCTAATGAGCCGTACAAATAGGCTATTACCACATCCATTAAATGCATATGCAGTTTATGACATGCAGATAAACTGACCAAATAACGCAATGTTATTGCATCCACTACAGGGGAATACGTTTCTTCATAATCTATACCTGGCCTTTGTGAAAAACCTTGTGCCACAGGTCGGGCTTTGTAGCGCACAACTTCATTTTTCTCATTTCGTTTTCTCACAAATACCCATCGGTATCCAACAGGTTTTACATCTTCAGGTGTACGGACTACAGGTCCAAAGACTTCACATTTTGCAAGTGAGTCTAATTCAGCCTTCATGGCTTCTTTCCATTTTGGCCAATCATTCCTTTGTCGACATTCTTCGACTGATCTTGGCTCAAGATCCTTACTTTTATGCATGATATTTAATGCCACATTATATGCAAATATTTCATTGACAATTGTCTTATTTCGGTCTCATTTCTCTCATGTAAAGACATAATTTATCGAGATCTCATCATTTTTATAATTTTCAGGTACCTGAACGTCTTCTGGCATTAAAACTATATCAGAATTTTAGACAACTGCAGGTGTCTCTACAATATCTTTTTCAACAGGAATAATATTTACCTCTTTTATCTTTCGAGAATTTTTATCTTTGGAACCGACAGGCCTGCCAGGCTTCTGGCGTGTATTTGCTTCAGTGGCTATTTGTCCTACTGGGACATCAATTCGAATTGGGACATTTTTCGCCCTGCTACGCTTCTGGCATGAAGTTGCTTCAGTGGCTACTTGTCCTACTAGGACATCAATTCGAATTGCGGCATTTTTCGCTGGTATATAAGCTTTCGTTATCCTCTTTGTATTGGAAAATGCATCAGAAAATTCATTTGCTATTCTTTGCAAATGTATAATCTTTTGAACTTCAAGTTCATATTGCCCTGATCGAGGATCTAAATGCATCAACGATGATGCATTCCAATTAAGTTCCTTTTCAGGAAACTTATTCTCTCCCCCTAATGTTGGAAATTTTGATTCATCAAAATGACAATTCGTAAATCGGGCTTTAAATACATCTCCCGTTTGTATCTCAAGATACCTTACTATAGAGGGAGAATCATATCCAACATATATCCCTAATTTTCTTTGGGGTCCCATTTTGGTGCGATTAGGTGGTGCAATGGAAACATATATCGCACACCCAAATATTCTTAAATGGGAAATATTTGGCTGCTGTCCAAAAGTTAATTGCATAGGAGAGAACTTATGATAACTCGTTGGCCTCAAACGAATAAGTACTGCGGCATGTAAAATAGCATGCCCCCGAACCGATGTTGGGAGATTTGTTCTCATAAGTAAGGGTCTAGCAATCAATTGGAGGCGCTTAATAAGTGATTCTGCTAACCCATTTTGTGTGTGAACATAAGCTACTGGATATTCAACACTTATTCCATTAGCCATACAATAAGCATCAAAAGCTTGGGAAGTAAATTCACCAACATTATCAAGACGAATTGCTTTGATTGGATTTTCTGGAAATTGTGCTTTTAATCGAATGATTTGAGCCAGTAATCTCGCAAACGCCAGGTTGCGAGAAGATAATAAGCACACATGTGACCATCTCGAAGATGCGTCTATCAGGACCATAAAATATCTAAAAGATCCACATGGTGGATGAATAGGTCCACATATATCACCTTGAATCCTTTCTAGGAATTCAGGGGACTCAAATCCAATCTTTACTGGTGATGGCCTTAAAATTAACTTCCCTTGAGAACATGCAGCACAACAAAATTCACTAGTTTTAAGAATCTTCTGGTTCTTTAGTGAATGTCCATGGGAGTTTTCAATAATTTTCCTCATCATGGTTGTTCCCGGATGACCCAATCGATCGTGCCAAGTTATGAATTCATTTGGGCTAGTAAACTTCTGGTTTACAATGGCATGTGATTCAATTGCAATAATCTTGGTATAATACAACCCAGATGAAAGTGAGGGCAACTTTTCTAATATAACTTTCTTATTTGAATCATGAGTTGTGATACATAAGTACTCATGATTTCCCTCATTCATAGTCTCTCAATATGATATCTATTTCAGTGAATATCTTTAAAACTCAACAAGTTTCTTTGAGACTTGGTAGACAATAGTGCATTATTTATTATAAATTTTGTTCCTCCAGGAAACAAAATTATAGCTCTTCCGGAGCCTTCTATCACATTGTCTGAGCCAATAATAGTATTAACATATTCTACTTTTGGCACAAGATGGGTAAAATATATATCACTTTTAAGAATAGTGTGCAAACTTGCACTATCCGCAAGGCAAATATCTTCATAATATGTCCTTGCCATTTTTCTTCAAAAAACAAATGATAATAATAATAAAATGAGTAGAAGTACATGCACAGTAAAATTATTCACATGAATACTTAACAAACACATACATATATCAAACTATTCCATCGTTGATCAAGTATCCAAAATTTCCTTCAGAATCCTTAAAGAAATTAGATACATCATAATAAGTGGTGGAATTTTCATCATTTGAAGCAAAATTTATTTCCTTTCTTTTGTCATCCCTTTTCAAGGATGCTTGATAAAGATCAACTAGGCGCCTTGGGGTACGACAGGTACGTGACCAATGGCTCTTTCCACCACAACGGAAGCATTTATCCTTAATTGATTTACTTTGCCCATTGTTTATTTCTTTATCCTACTTCTGGTGAGATCATCTCTTGTGAACATAATTTATTTTTCTTCTATAATTTTTCTTGTTATTAAAATCTTGTCATTTACCTCTTCTAGGGTTATAATTTTCCGCATTTGCTTCAGGAAATGGGGCAGCGCCAGCTGGGCGCGCTTCATGATTTCTTAAGAGTCACTCATTATTGCGTTCAGCAACAAGAAAGCAAGAAATTAACTCAGAATATTTTTAAATTCCGTTTCTCGATACTACTGCTGCAGGAGCACATTCGAGACATGGAAGGTCGAAAAAATTTTCTCTAACATATCGGGCTTGAGGAAGTATCACCGTCTTTCGATGATTGTACCTTTCTTCGAGGTCTTTCCACATATCTGCAGGATCTTTTAATGTATGATATTCATTTTTCAATCATACTTCAAGATGACGACGAAGGAAAATCATAGCTTTGGCTTTTTTCTTCTGGGATTATTTTCAGCCTTAATGGTATCTCCAAGATCCATTGAATCAAGATGGATTTTAACATCTAGTATCCATGATAAATAATTATTTTCAGATATATTAAGAGCATTGAATTCAAGATGAAAGAGCTTTAACATAATGAAAATTTGTTACTTGAAGTCTTCCTAAAATTTTGTTAGAGCTTCGTGCTGATAACGTGTTATAAAATAACTAAATAGATAAATAAAGAAGAGGTAAAAAATATAAAATAAAAAAATATAAAGAGAGAGAAAGAAGTATTGCAACATAAAGAGAGAGAGAATTGTTTATTGCTTTTGTATGTCTCATCAACGGAGGCTTAACCTCCTATTTATACATGTACAAGAGTCCTCTTTTTCCTCTTTCATTAAATGTAATTACCTTAGTAATATGGCACTTCACTATAGAAAAGTTAAGCCATCTAAATCATACATGGTCAATGGTCATCTATATTCTTATCACAACATCTTTAATATTATTGTCTTATCAAATGTTTATTTTTCTAAACCTTTTTTTAATTAATATTAGAGAATATAATAGAAAAATTAATTAATAAGTTTTTAAAATTAAAAATAACATTTAATTTGCAACAAAATAAAAAAGAAAAGAGATCATTCGCGAAGGAAGTAGCACACATGCATTTAATTATCATCAGACATTTTTATCCTAGGAATTAACTACGAACTTAAAAGTCAAGACTTAAAGCAGGTAAACCATCCAAGTATTTTCGTAACTAGATATGACAATAGAGTAAGTTTTTATCTCACTCGATTCTATTCTATTTTATAATAATTCACAAAATCTTTCTTATTTTTATTTATAAATAATAAAAAATTGAATTCTAATGAATCTAATCCACTCTTACGGATATTTATTCCGTCTCTATAATTATTATAATTTAATAAATAAAATTAAAATTTAAAATTTATATAACTATCATTATATATATATATAACATAAATTAAAATAAAATATTATTATTATAAGTATTAATAATATATTATTAATATTATAATATTATTTTAAATAATAATATATTAATTATATATTATTAATAATATACTAATAATAAAAATAATTAATAATATATACCAAAAATAGTAACAATAATAAAAAAATAATAATAATAGTTATTAATAACAAAAAAAAATATGATAATTATACATTACTCATAATATGCTAAAATTAATAATAATATGTTAAGAATAATAACATGATTATGAATATATTAATAGCATATTATTATTATTATTATATTATTATTATTCAAAATAATAATATATTATTAATAATAACAGTCAACATAAGAAAATAGAATAATAATAAATAATAACAACAACAACAGAAACCGTGTAACACACGCTAACACTAACATTCTAATAATAATAATAATAATAATAATAATAATAATAATAATAATAATAAAATTTATACCAAAAATCTACTAATAAAACACAAATAAATAAATTTATTCATAATTAGAATACAAAAGAATACTTATTTATCAAGGAGAATTCAGATATTCAATAATATATTTTTGAGATAACGTAAAATTACGAACTATTTTTCTTCCGTAATTTTACTCATCATTCACTTAAGTTACTCCTTTTTTTTTTAGTTTTTTTCCTTCTCCCTCCCTTGCAACTAAAATACAGAAGCAAAATATACTTTGAAAGTAAGAGGCAAAACACATTATAAAGATTCCCTCTCTTTTCTTCACCAACACGTGTCGGACATATAAGCTACTTCCATGCCAATCGTAAGCTGCGCTTTGCTCTGCATATCTGCATGGTCATTTCAAACATAGTCAAGTGGTACGTCTTCTTTGCATACAGGAGATATGTTTTTAGATTTGGTTGCCCCTCTATACCAAATGGGGGTTGCGTTTTGAAGCAACCTTTTTTTTTTCCATGCCAAACATGTCTTGCATTTTGTAAGTTTCTGAACTTACATATTTACAAATGTGGATAACACATTATACACCAATATAGTTAAATTATATTATTTTTTATTCTATTTTTAAATTAATTTTTACCTAAATAAATTGAATTAATGATTTACTAATAACTAAACGTAATAAATTCTAATAACCACCTAATATTTCTCTTATACAACTAAAATTATTCGCCAGTAATTTTAAAATTAATTGTCTTTTTTTAATAATATATAATTATTAAAAAATTATTAAAGTTATTAAAAAATAAAAATATCTTTAATATTATTGTCTCATCAATTGTTTACTTTTTTAAACATTTTTAATTAATATTAAAGAATATAATAAAAAAATTGATTAATAAGTTTTTAAAAATAAAAATAACATTTAATTTGCAACAAAATAAAAAAGGAAATAGACCATTCGCAGAGGAAGTAGCACACATGCATTTAATTATCACCAGACTTTTTTATCCTAGGGATTAACTAGCAACTTAAAAGTCAGGATTTAAGCAGTTAAATTATCTAAGTATTTTTGTAACTAGGGATAACAATGAAGCGGATTTTTGTCTTATTCAATTTTGTTCTGTTTTATAATAATTCGTAGAGAATTTGTCTCATTTTTATTCATAGATAATAAAAAGTTGAACTCTAATCTTTTGCTTTGTCTTTATAATATTAAAATTTAACAAATAAAATTAAAATTTAAAATTTATATAATCATCATCACATAAATAATATAAATTAAAATAAAAATTTAAATATGATATAATATTATTAATTATTTTACTATATATATATATATATATATATATATATATATATATATATTATATATATATATATATACACCGGGGTGGGTATTACCTAAACCCGACCCTGTCCCCGTCTCGCCTAAGATCTTACCCGCAGAAAACTCGTCTCGCACCGAAGCAGGTAATTACCCGCTCCAAATGGATAGAGACGGAGTGAATACCCGCAAATTCAAATAGTATTGTCACTCCTATTTGTTGTTAAGTAACCATAAGTTTCACGTGAATAATTGAGCATTGATATTAAATTAATTTATTTTTTATAATAAAAAAAGTTTAATTTCACGTTTTTAAATTTGGTGTTGAATATTTAATGGTGTTTTTACATAATGTGCAGAGTTAATGTATTATTTTTTCATGTGAAAAGCACATATCTAAGGGTTAGATTTGTGACTTTTAATTTTTTTTTTTTACATACAAATTTAAGGATTATATTTATTTTTTTATTTAAAATTTTTTTAAACATACAAAATTTAACTCTCAAATTTGTATTAAAATAATTTTTAAATGTGTAAATCAAATCCTCCAATTTACTTTACGGTAAAAAAAAATTATTTTAACACAAATCGATCCCTTCGATTTATGAACTTAGAAAATTTGATCCTCAGATTTCTTTACAAATTTTATTATTCTTCAAATATGAGATTTCAATTTGTTATTTAAAATAAAAAATAAATAAAGTCCATATAAAATAAAACACACCAATTAACCATTACTATAAATTACACAAAATCTTCCCGTACTAAAAAGTTTAGCCTTAATTTCAAGCTTAGTTGTTCGTTCAAAATTTTTTAAAAAATTTCATTTAGACATTTTTAATACATTATTAAATGAGTAGTTATTCAAATTGCTCCTCAAAAAATTTTAAAGTGGATATTTTAATCTCTAACAAAAATTAATTATACAATTGGTCCCCCAACATTTTATAGCGTTAAATGAATTGGTCCTTTTTGACACTGCTCTGTTAAGAACAAACGAAACAATCTGACATGTCATGTTAAACTAGTGACTTAGCCATTAAGTACCACGTGTTAAATTAAGACAAGTCTCTAATCATTTTATTTAACAGTCAGATAAAATTTTCATTTTCCTAAAACCAAATTTTAGACACATAATTTCAATACTACTTCATAATCACTTACCTTATACGAATATAGTGATGGGTATGTAATTATTCTCACAAGACTATAAATATAATCACAGCAATAAAAATATAATCACAATAGTATAAACATAAACAATACAAATATAATTACAACAATACAAATACGTTTAGGCAATATTAAAATTCTCTAACGCAAGTATGTTTTTTATTACACATCTCTCTAATTTTCTTGTCTTCATATATATATGATGTAGGCTTACTTCTATATTAAGAGGTTTTAGATCATACTAATATATCTTCTTTTATATATGATAGCCAAACTCTTCAAACATTTTTTTCAAATCAAAATAATTCACTAGGTTTTGACAACAAAAATAAATCACTAGGTCAAAGATCCAATAAAAAAAAATCTCTTTACATTAAGACCTAGGAGCCTAAATAGTGCTAAAAATTTTTAATATGACCAAAACATATTTATATTGCTGTGATTATATTTGCACTTACTGTAATTATATTTGTATTGTTTATATTTACATTGTTGTTATTATATTTGTAGTCTTGTGAGAGTAATTGCATATTTGTCACTATGCTTGTATAAGACAAACAACTATGAAATAGTATTGGATTTATGTGTATAAAATCTGATTTCAAAAAGATGAAAAGGTTTAATTAACGGTTAAAAGAAATTATTAGATATCTATTTGCATAATATATGATTTCTTTAGAGGCATATCTGTCTGATAAATAATTTTCTTAAGGAGGACTAATTTGTCCTAATTTAACACGTGACAATTAACGGCTGAGTCACTAACTTGACGTTATATTGTTTTGTTAGGTTGCGTTTGTTTACAAATCGTGTTTGACACAAAAGACATGAACAGAGATAATGTGTCTAGAGATATTGAATTAGTATATTTTGTATTCATCCTGACAGAAAAGACACGAAGACACTAACAATAGACACAACTTATTTTTCATTTTTTCTTTCATTATTCTTATTAATTTTTTATAATTATATTTTTTTATCATTATATTTTTATCTCAAATTTTTTGAATGAAAAAAATAAGAATAAATTAGATTTTCATAATTTGTTCTAATTTATTACCAAACAAAATACAAAAACACAAAATTTTGTTTCTTATATTCTGTCTTGTCCACAAAATTTTGTGTCTTTATCTCTTATGTTCTTATATTCTGTCTTATCTTATCCTATTCTCAAAAACAAACACAACCTTAGTGCTTATTCGGTCTTATCTTATCCTATTCTCAAAAACAAACACAACCTTAGTGCTTAACAGAAAGGTGTCAACTATATAATTAATTTTTGTTGAAGACCAAATCGTCCACTTAAACATTCTTTGGGAACCAATTTAGATAAATACTCCACCTAAATCTTCACTTTCTTTTTATAATATAAAAAATACAATTTTCATCTCTCATATTTTATTAATTATTTTAAGAGTTAAACTAACATTTGTCCAAAAATCATCAATTAAAAATTTTTTATTACAAAAATATAAAATTTAAGTTTCCAATAAATTTATTAAAATAATTTAAAAATTTCTGTTGATAATACTATACTCTTAACGTGAATGAATTTGACACCTAAATCCTTATATTATTCCCAACAATAGAAAATAACACACAAACTCTACACAGAGTGATCCATATTGATTGTTAATGACCAAAATTTATGTAACATACTAACATCCTTAACACGAGGAAATGGTCCATCTTAAAATAATAATAACAATGCTCGTAAACAGTGGCAACACAGAAGTTCCAAACTCTGGCTCTTTATTTCACAACAAAGGCCCTAGAAAGCAACACAATGCTCATAACAAAAGGAGATTGTATTTAGCCAAAGATTGCATGATACCCTACAATCTCACCTTCCTTGTTTACATTCTAGTATTCTAGTGAGAGCTACGCATAATTCCATGCAAGTAACCACCCGTCATTATAAGGGAGACTAAGGAAACAACACCTGCTGGAAAGATCTTCCCTGATTTCTTGAAACGAGAACCCATCACCCCCAAAAGTGCAGCTGATATGCCTACATATATATATCAAGAAAAGTAATCACAAAAATCAGACATGAGGGCAAAAGACACGAAACTTACACCAATTGCCTTGCAAGGTTGAGAAACTTGAATGTTTGATCTTCCCTGATTTCTTGAAACGAGAACCCATCACCCCAAAAGTGCAGCTGATATGCCTACATATATATATCAAGAAAAGTAATCACAAAAATCAGACATGAGGGCAAAAGACACGAAACTTACACCAATTGCCTTGCAAGGTTGAGAAACTTGAATGTTTAAATAAATATCAAATACATCAATATATATACATATTCTGGTTCCCAAATTTAGTCAGGGTTAGGCCATCAGGGAACTCCACACTAGTTCTATTGCTAAAGAGCCTTTACCGATAACAAACTTCAATATATCTTACACAGGAAACCATCAATCCATGCTACAATTATATATATTGGGAATGCATCGTAGTCACTTACAAGGAAGCTACGAATCCTCATTGAAATTATACACCAATAGCGATGCATCAGTCTCTTCAATTATGTGCCAAACATCATAGTCTCTTTTCTTTTTGTCTTTCTTTGTTAGGTTCAGTAAAATTCAGGGACTACCAAATGATACTTCTACTTCTTTAACCAACTACTCGTCGTAACTCTGCATTTAGATAATTCACCTCCAAAGGAGCTCCAGAGTTTAGACAGGAGTATGTTTTTTAGTCTAGAGTTGGTAGATATTAGAGAAACATCAACTACAACAATCTTTTCTCCACCCCCCCCCCCCCCCAAAAAAACAAAAAAAAAAAAAAAACACAAACACACACACGAAAAAAATAAGGTACTAGTGCACTCCTTGAAGACATGCATATATAACTGGCATATGAAATGAAGTGCAATGAAATGATACCACTCAATTGTAATGATGGAATGAAATAATAAAATTACCACTAAATTTTTTGGATACTAAAGCTCAACTAGAAAATGCACCCTATTATATTAACAACAGATAAGATAGCTGCTTCCTACGATGGACTTTAACCAATGTTGTACAACAGCCTAGTCAGAGTAAGATATCTTGATCCTTGACCAACAACAAATCAACTTACCAAGGCCCACAGATGATGCAAAAACAGGCCTCAGAGGTAGCTCAGTGTACACATAATACAGCAAAGCCGCAGACACGCCACCGGCCAAAAGCGACTTCTGGCTCCCACTCTTCAAATAGCCCATCAGACCACCCACTGCCAACAATGAACAATCACCAACAACAGCATTGTCAGAAGAATGCAGATACCACTGGGGAAAAAAAAGGTAACAGAACATAGTGCATAAACATGGTGCAAGGTGAAAAAGCCATAACAGGATTCTATGACTACAAAATTACTCGATACAATTCATCAAAATTAGCTGCTAGAGATGACACCCTGACTCTTACGTGATCCGAGTTAATTAATATTCAGAATTCCAACAAATCAAACACAAACAAGTTCAACGCTAGTGCTAGCTCATCTTCCTAGGGTTTTCCACACTCCAGGGTTTAGCAACAAACGAGTTTCTTCCCCTTTCTAGGGTCTTAACAGCAGCGATTCAAGCGGGTAAAATAAATTGAAAAAAAATTAAGTACCTCCTACGAGAGCAGCGTAACCAAGAGTGAATTTCTGAGACATCAAGAGAGCCATCCTCCTCTTATGTTCCGCGTCAGATCCTTCTTTGTCCTTGTTATCGTCGTTCCCACCGCCGCCGCCGCCACCACCACCACCACCACCGCGGTCTCCAAAACCGTTTCCGGCACTACCACCACCACCGGTATTGTCCAATTCTGGTTGACCTAGGTCAACGGAAGATGCTTTCGAATCGGAAGAGACAACGGCAGCGTACACGTGAGAGCTAGTGTTGGAATGAGTTAAGCTTTGACGCAAGTAACTGAATGCAGGAGTGTGAAACAGCGAAACGGTGGTGGTTGTTGGAAGAGTGTGGAAGGTTCTAGAAGAAGTGGTGGCAGTTGTGGGCCGAAGAGAGAAAGAAGGACTCGTCGATACACCAAACACAGCTTCTGCCATCATGATTGTAATCGCGGAGGTTCTTGATCTGTGTTTTTTATTTCATTTTTGTTGGTAATATTGTTTCATTCGGGGGGTTTAGTGTTAATTAAACTTGGATTTTTCTGGTGATTTGTGTTCCCGAGTCCCACGTGGAGTCCACCGAAGCTTAGCCCAAGAACGAGGCCCAATCTTCCTTGGTCCCCACTTTCTCATGTATAAAAAAATAACCATAAAAACAGAACTCGCCCTGACCAAAAGTAAAAAAAATACAGAACTCACAAGTCACAAGTAACAATATTGTTGGAGATATCATATTTGCATGAAATATCATTAAATATATACTTTTTTATGTTATAGAAAATTAATTGAAAGCATTTTTAACTTATTAATAATTTAAGTACTAACAATATAAGATATACATTAGAGTAAAATATTATTTTAATTTCTAATATTTTGATTAAATTTTAATTTTATTTTTAATATTTAAAGTGTCTTATTTTTATTTTAAATATTTTATTTTGTTCGATCATAATCCTATGATAAAAATAAATTTCTTTATAAAATATTCTTTTTTTATTATAATTTTCTTTTATATTACGATAAAAATTATAATTACAGAGGTTATAATAGTTATTGAAGTGATTTGAGAACAAAAATGATAGAATAATAATGAAAAATAACTGGAAAATATTTTTTAAAAATATTTTTAAAAAATTAATCAAAAGAATAGAATAAAATAAAATATTTTAAATATTAAAAATAAAATTAAAATTTAATCTAAATATCTGGACTACAATAGTTTACTTTACTCTGTACAGTAAGAGGAGATATTAACTATAGCTTATAGATTACAGAAAAATATAGTTACTCATAAAGATATAAGAATAAACAAACACTCACCTAAACCTATAATATTAATGTAAAAACATTAATTAATCAAACCAAAAGTACTAACTTATTATCGGAACATCTAAAAACTTGTCCAATGAGCAGCCCACTTGCACATTTGAAAGTTACCTTAGCTTAGACCATCCTTGAAATCAATATATACGAGGGCGGGTAGTGGGGGTACTAAAACAATTAAAAAGAAGTTAGATCAGAGCGGGGTATCAGGCTCCTCAAGTTGATCAATTTCCTCCATGACGAGTGGGTGAGCATCAGCAGCTGGATTATACTGTTGGATAACAACAACAGACGCGGTGGTAGAGAATTCCGAAGAAGCCAAGAAGCTTCCAACAGGGCCAAGTTGAGCAGAGTCACTGTTGTAAACCAAGGGTGCAACGGATGGCATTCTACCAACCAAAATAAGGCTGGACCTACTCATCTCCCTCAAAGCAGCCTCAATGTCGTTTCGGCTATCCACTAGTCTCTCCTCATACTTGATTGACTTCCCCAAGAACTCATTCCACAACTCCTCGTCTAACTGTTTTTCGTTTTCATCAATCTCTGTAACCACTTTCTGTTGCTTGTCTACTGACACAGCCACAAGCTTCGCCCCGAAGGCCAGGCTCTTCCCCGGTGCTGTAACAAACTTAACAACCGTCAGCGAGATACCCGGGTGCTGTGCCATCCTCATACCATAAGAAAGTGCTTCTCTACAATCACGTCCACCGAAGAACAACACAACTACGTTGTATGACACGTCAGATGCTTGAACCTGGCTTGCGCCGCCTAGTCCACGGTCAACCAAGATCCCTACAGAGCAAGGAGCATGGCTCAAAACAAGCTCGTTCATGTGACGGAACGAGCTTCCCAGAGACTCCATGGATCCATCAACGAGTTGGTGCTTGTGGAATGGAAGGACAATCATTGCAGCACGCTTTTGGTGAGCGCTAGTGCAGATATCTTCATGGATGTTAGCGAGATCAGAGATAGCAGTCATGGGACGAACGTTAACCTTGTTGAGTTTTCCGTAAGCCTGGAAAGCAATGATCATGTGATCGTTGTTGGCGTTGGCGTCGTCGGGTTTGTTGTTCCAGAAAGGAAGGCCGTTCCTGCGTGCCTTGTGGGCCATAGTGATGGCAGAGGAGCGCTCTGAGAGCTCCATAAGGTGCATGGCGTAAATGCAAAGCTTCCCAAACTTCTTGGTTCCACGGGAAGATTCGATGAGGTTGAGCAAGGTTGGGATGCTGCGTGTGCTGTGGAAACATGCCAGCATCCTCAGCTCTGTGTCGAGATCCTTGCGCTGGATTGTTTTGTGTTTGTATGGTGCTCCTCTCCGAGCTGGCTTGTACACTGCCATCACTATTGGGGTCGTGATGAAGGTGGTGAAAAGTGCCATCAGAACACAAATTGCAAATGCTTGGTCGTTCAGCACCTGCATTACAAATTGGCTTTTTGTAAAATGCAGCTTTTGTTTATTAGTATTGGATTAAGAGAAATGCTAATGTTCATCGGAATTTATTATTTTTGGTTAATAATTTAGCCATCAATTCAATTCTTTTAGTTTAGTAATCTAACAACATATTTTATGGCATACTTTTAAACATTAATAACTAACTGATAATAAAAAATAATAAATTCTGATAATTCTCTAGCATTCTTCTAGGATTAACAAAGTTACATACCTTGCGATCCTTTCCAATGTTGAGAACAATGAGCTCTACCAAACCCTTAGTGTTCATGAGAAAGCCAAGTGCCAATGATTCTCTAAAAGGCACCTTACATGAGAGTGACACCACAACAGTGCCAACAATCTTTCCAAAGCAAGCATTGAAAATAACAAGTGCAAGCAATGCCCAAGAAGTGCCTCCACTAATAGTAGCCACATTTGTCTTCAACCCACTAGACACAAAATATAGTGGCAAGAAAATCCCACTGACCAAGTCTTCAATCTTCTCAATCAAAACCCCAGCAAAAGGACCATCTTTTGGGACAATTATACCAACCACAAATGCACCAAACAGAGCATGGATACCAATTGTATCGGTCAGAAAACTACAAGCCAAAACCAACGTCAACGTGAAGCATATGTAGGTCTCTTTAACCGGCTCCCCAGACAGCGAATGCTTCGCCATTATCACCAGCAAAGGCCTTATGCCATACACAGCAAAGAGTATAAAACCGGCACCACAAAGCAGAACCCAAAGAGAGATTATCGGAGAAGTGTTGTCACCGGAGACAGCTATTGCAAGAGCTAAGAGTATCCATGCTGCAACATCATTCACTGCAGCAGCAGACATGGCAATGCTTCCAACATCAGTGGTTAGAAGCTTGAGCTCGGCGAGGATTCGAGCCAAGACAGGGAAGGCAGTGATAGATAGAGCCACGCCCATGAAAACAATGAAGGCAAGTGGCTGAACACCTTGTGAGATGGTTGCTCTGAGAACAAAAGAGGTTCCAACGCCGAGAAGGAACGGGAAAGTGATGCCGCACACGGCAATGGCTAAGGCCTTTGGCCCAGTACGCTTAATGGAGCGGACATCAAGCTCAAGACCAACGAGAAACAAGAAGAACAAGAGACCTACATTGGCTATGGTGTCCAGAACTGTTAAGCTCTTCTTTGGAAAGATTGTGTTTAGGAACTTCTGGTTTCGTCCAAATGCAGATGGTCCTAGCAGTAATCCTCCCTGGATCATAATATTCAATGAAAACTCATTTGCACCATTTTTTTCCCTTTTTTTTATGATATAAAAAATAAAAAGATGTGTAAATATTATGTAAAATTTTTCTATAAAAACTGAGTATAATTTCAATAGCTTACAAGTTTTGAAGGGTTAATAGCATAATTAAAATCTGATTTGAATGGAGATCTTATCATGTGAGACAAGAAACAATATATTTAACAGGGAAAGAAAGTGACAACTGAGAAGTAACAAACTTTCTTTCAAACTGGGATCTAGTTTATCCCTACAAAAAATATGAAAAATACAAATAAACAAATAAAGAGAGTAATTAGAAAAGCTTACGATGATCTCTGCAATAACTCTAGGCTGTCTAAGGGGTTTGCAAAGGAATGCAAGGAATCTGGTGAAGCCAACAACGATACATATTTGAACAATTAGCAATGGAAGAGCATAGTCAAGAGGATTTTCATGGTGGAACGCCCCATTGGACGTGGCTTTCATTGGTGCTGGACATGCTGGTGGTGCTGCTGCTGTTACTGGATTCGGCGTAGCCATTCTTGTGTCTTGTTAATCACTCTCTCTCTCTCTCTCTCTCTCTCTCTCTCGCTCCTTCACAAGATATAGAGCAGCATTAAGATGATTCAAGAAACAATCTTTTATAAAAAGTACAATAATCACAACGATATAATGGAATCACAGTGCAACGTAACCACCCAGCTTATCGTCTAGGGTCAATGAATAAGAGATTGAATCGGGAAGTTACGGAGGGTACCGAAAATAAACAATATGGTACATATTATATGACAATGTTGACCTTTTGAAGGTTTTTTTCTTCTTCTGTATTTTCTTTTGCTATATATGGCTTGGTTCAACAGCTAGGATATACGATTGGGTTTGCAACTTCCGCTTTTCACCTTATTAATTTGGGAAATCAACTTTCATCATACAGCTAAGTCTATCAGACGACTCTAGGTTGTTGTAACTTTTCTTCTTTTATGCCAAGTTTTTTTTTTTTCTTTCATTTTTTTCCTTAAGTGGATAAAAATTGATTTGCAACTATTTTGGTTATTTATTTCTTAATTAGTTGGCTATTATAGGAGGATATGATAAAGAAGATGCGAATAAAGAATGAGCGATAAGAAGAAACGAACATAAGATACTCACAATGAAAACACAAAAAGATAGATAAGAATTTTTTTTTATTATATCTCTATAAAATTTGTTCTTAGTCACTTAAAAAATTCTTTTTACTAGATTTTTAAAGAACATATCCTTAGAAACTTAGAACAAAAAGTAAAAATTGAAGAAATTAGTTAACACATAATTATCTTAATTGGATCCTTCAATTTTTTTCATCAAACAAGCAAAACAAATCACTTATATCTCTTGATCATATAAAAAAATGTGCATAAAATAACTAGAAATTTTTATTCATCAAAATTTTATTAGAATAAGTCACAAAGAATGTTTAAATAGGTTCCTAACAAGTCAATTTATAAAATAAAATAAGATAACTTAATTAAATTTTCTACAAAAATAATATAATTTAATAATCAGATTTGATCTTATTAAGTTAGATTATATTAATTAAAATTTAAAATTTCAAAAAAAATATTAAGAAAATCAGAATTAAATCAAATCTTTTAACAAATTTTAATAACATAACAAAACATAGACCTCATAAATTCAAAAATAAATATTAATTTTATAACTCCCACTAAACTTAAAAAGTATTAATGAATTTTCTGCCGTCTTAATTAACTTAGTCCAATAGACCTTATCTTTACTCCTTTGATTAGCAATTAATGTATCTTTTCATATATAAGTGTCGCAAAGTTCTCAAAGCTATCTTTAAACTTTTTTTATGCATGATCTAATGATAGGACTCTTTGAAAATATAAAATTTTTATTTTTCCATTTTAGATTAGAATGCCTAAATTAGCTCCTCGGGATATAATGGACTATTTTTCTTGGTATTGTGATAAGAATGAAGAATGTGAATGTCTATTTTTAAGGAAATCACATTAAATAAAGGTTGAAAAATAAATACTTCATGCATGTATAAATAGGATATGATTTAAGGTCATATATACACGAACAATCAATAAAATTTTCTCTCTTTCTCATATATTGACACACTCTTTTCTTTCTTTATATTTCTTTATTTTATATTTATTATCTCTTCCTTATTTATTTATTTAGTTATTTCATAACACGTTATCAGTACGAGACTCTAACCAAATTTTAGAAGACTCCAGGTAACAAATTTTTATTATGTCGAAATTCTCTCATCTTGAATTTAATGCTCTTGATATATCTGGAAACAATTATTTATCATGGATACTTGATGTCAAAATTCATCTTGATTCAATGGATCTTGGAGATACCATTAAGGCCGAAAATAATGTATCCCAAAAGGATAAAACCAAAGTCATGATTTTTCTTCGGCGTCATCTTGACGCATGATTGAAAAATGAATATCTCACATTAAAAGATCCTCTAGATCTATGGAAAAAGAAAGGTACAATAATCAAAAGACAGTGATACTTCCTCAAGCCCAATATGTTAGAAAAAAAATTTTCGACCTTCCATGCCTCAAATGTGCTCATGCAGCAGCAATATCGAGAAAAAGTATTTAAAAAATATTCTGAGTCAATTTCTTGCCTTCTTGTTGCTGAGCAACAATGAATTACTTCTAAGGAATCATGAAGTGCGCCAAGCTGACGCCGCCCTATTTCCTGAAGTATATGCGACAAATCATTACCCCAGAAGAGGTAAATGACAAGATTTTAGTAACAAGAAAAATTATAGAAGGAAAATGAATTATGTTCACAAAGGATCTCACCAGAAATGGGATAAAGAAAAAAACAATGGGAAAAATAAATAAATTGAGGATAAATATTTTTCTTGTGGTGGAAAGGGTTATTGATCGTGTACCTGTCGTACACTAAGGCACCTAGACGATCTTTATTAAACATCTTTGAAAAAAACGACAAAGAAAAGGAAACAAATTTAGTTTCAAATGATGTTGAAAATTTCACCACTCATTATAATGTATTTGATTTCTTTGAGGATCTTGAAGGAAATATTGGCCATTTGATCAATGATGGAATAGTTTAATATGTGTATTTGTTAAGTATTCATGTGAATAAATAATGTAAGAAACTTCTTGTTAAGTTTTGTGCGTTTGAATTTCAAAATTACTTAGTGTGCTAATAATAATAAAAATTTTAGTATATACTATACTTTTTAAAAAAATATTTCCACTCAAGAAAATAATTTTACTGAGCAAGCATTTTTACTCATTCTATTATTATTTGTCTTTGAAGATAATGGCAAAGACATATAATGAAGATGTTTGCTTTGCGGATAGTGCAAGTTCACACACCATTCTCAAAAGTAATATATATTTTGCTCATCTTGTGCCAAAAGAAGAATATGTTAATACTATTATTGGCTCGGACAATGTGATAGAAGGCTCCAGAAGAGCTATAATTTTATTTCCTAGAAGAACAAAATTTGTAATAAATAATACACTATTATCTACCAAGTCTCTGAAAAACTTATTGAGTTTCAAAAATATTCACCGAAATGGATATCATATTAAAATAATGAATGAGAAAAATTATGAGTATTTATATATCACAAATTATGATTCAAATAAAAAGATTATATTAGAAAAGTTACCCTCACTTTCATCTGGGTTGTATTATACTAGAATTAGTGCAATTGAATCACATGCCATTGTAAACCAGAAGTTTACTAGCCCAAATGAATTCATAACTTGGCACAACTGATTAGGTCATCTGAAAACAACCATGATGAGGAGAATTATTGAAAACTCCTATGGACATTCACTAAAGAATCAGAAGATTCTTAAATCTAGTGAATTTTGTTGTGCTACATGTTATCAAGAGAAGTTAATTTTAAGACCATCACCAGTAAAGATTGGATTTGAGTCCGCTGAATTCATAAAAAGGATTCAGGGCGATATATGTGGACCTATTCATCCACCATGTGGATCTTTTAGATATTTTATGGTCTTAATAGACGCATTTTCGAAATGGTCACATGTGTGCTTATTATCTTCTTACAACCTGGCATTTGCGAGATTACTTGATCAAATTATTCGATTAAAAGCACAATTTCCAGAAAATCCAATCAAAACAATTCGTCTTGATAATACTGGTAAATTTACTTCCCAAGCTTTTGATGCTTATTGTATGGCTAGTGGAATAAGTGTTGAACATCCAGTAGCTTATGTTCACACACAAAATGGATTAGTAGAATCACTTATTAAACGCCTCCAATTAATTGCTAAACCCTTACTTATGAGAACAAATCTCCCAACCTCGATTTGGGGGCATGCTATCTTACATGCCGCAGCACTTATTCGTTTGAGGCCAACGAGTTACCATCAGTTCTCTCCTATGCAATTAGCTTTTAGCCAATAGCCAAGTATTTTCCATTTAAGAATATTTGGGTGTGCGATATATGTTCCCATTGTACCACCATATTATACCAAAATGGGATCTCAAAGAAAATTGGAGATATATGTTGGATATGATTCTCCCTTTATAGTGAGAAATCACGAGATACAAACTGGAGATGTATTTAAAACTCGGTTTGCGGATTGTCATTTTGATGAATCAAAATTTCCAATATTAGGGGGAGAGAATAAACTTTCTGAAAAAGGAACTTATTTGGAAAGCATCATCTTTGATGCATTTAGATCCTCGATCAGGGCAATGTGAACTAGAAGTTCAAAAGATTATACATTTGCAAAGAATAGCAAATAAATTGCCTGATGCATTTTTCGATACAAAGAGGATAACCAAATCTTATATACCAACGAAAAATGCCCCAATTTAAATTGATGTCTCAGTAGGACAAGTAGCCACTGAAGCAAATTCACGCAAGAAGCGTGGCAGACCTGTCGATTCCAAAGACAAAAATTCTTAAAAAAGAAAAGAGGTAAATATGATCCCTGTTGAAAAAGACATAGTAGAGACACTTGCAGTTGTCCAAAATTCTGATATAGTTTTAACGCCAGAAGACGTTTAGGTACTTGAAAATTGTGAAAATAATAAGATCTCGATAAATTATGTCTTTACAGGTGAGAAATAGGACCGAAATAAGACAATTGTCAATGAAAAATTTGCATATAATGTGGCATTAAATATCATGCATGAAAGCAAGGATCTTGAGCCAAGATCAATCGAAGAATGTCGACAAAGGAATGATTGGCCAAAATGGAAAGAAGTCATGAAGGCTGAATTAAACTCACTTGCAAAACGTGAAGTCTTTGAACCTGTAGTCCGTACACCAGAAGATGTAAAACCTGTTGGATACCGATGGGTATTTGTGAGAAAATGAAATGAGAAAAATAAAGTTGTGCGGTGCAAAGCCCGACTTATGGCACAAGGTTTCTCACAAAGACCTGGTATAGATTATGAAGAAACGTATTCCCTTGTAGTGGATGCGATAACATTGTGTTATTTGGTCAGTTTATCCGCATATCATAAACTACATATGCATTTAATGGATGTGGTAACAGCCTACTAATATGACTCATTAGATCGTAATATATATATATATATGAAAATCCCTGAAGGACTGAAGATATCTAAACCATCCAATGAATATTCGCAGGGATTATACTCAGTTAAATTGCAAAGATCTTTATATGGTCTAAAGCAATCTGGACGAATGTCGTATAATCGTCTTACTGAGTATCTGACCAAAAACGGATATAAGAATGATGATATCTGCCCATGTGTTTTCATAAAGAAATCTGCATCTGGATTCATTATAATTACTGTGTACGTTGATGATTTAAATATCATTGGAACTCCTGAAGAGATTCCAACAATTATAAAAACTCTAAAAAAATAGTTTGAGATGAAAGATTTTGGAAAAACTAAATTCTGTCTCGACCTGCAGATCGAGCATACAACAAATGGGATCTTCATTTATCAAACAACATATACATAAAAGATCTTGAAGAGATTTTATATGGATAAGGTCACATCCATTAAGTACCCTAATAATCGTAAGATTTTTGGATGTGAATAAGGATTAATTCCGTCCTAAGGAAGAAAATGAAGATATCATAAAGAAATCTGCATCTGGATTCATTATAATTACTGTGTACGTTGATGATTTAAATATCATTGGAACTCCTGAAGAGATTCCAACAATTATAAAAACTCTAAAAAAATAGTTTGAGATGAAAGATTTTGGAAAAACTAAATTCTGTCTCGACCTGCAGATCGAGCACACAACAAATGGGATCTTCATTTATCAAACAACATATACATAAAAGATCTTGAAGAGATTTTATATGGATAAGGTCACATCCATTAAGTACCCTAATAATCGTAAGATTTTTGGATGTGAATAAGGATTAATTCCGTCCTAAGGAAGAAAATGAAGATATCATTGGTCCTGAAGTACCATATCTTAGTGCCATTGGACCACAAATGTATCTTGCTAATAATACACGTTCCGATATATCATTTACTATGAATTTACTAGTAAGGTATAGTTCCTCTCCAACCAGAAGATATTGGAATGGAATTAAACAAATCTTTCGATATCTTTGAGGAACGGTTAACATGGGATTGTATTATCCATATGAATCCAAGTCACAATTAGTTGGCTATGCAGATGCTGGATACTTGTCTGATCCACATAAAGGGAGATCTCAAACAGAATATCTGTTCACATATGGTGGTACAGCTATATCATGGAGGTCCACGAAACAGAAGATAGCAGCAACCTCCTCTAATCATGCTGAAATACTCGCGATACATGAAGCTAGTCGCGAGTGTTTTTGGCTCAAGAGTTTGATTCAATATATTATGTCATCATGTGGATTGATTGATCAGAAGATAGCTCCAACTGTCCTGTTTGAAGATAATACAGCATGGATTGCTCAATTTAAGGGCGGATATATCAAAGGCAATAGAACAAAGCATATTTCTCCCAAATTCTTCTTCACTCATGATCTTCAAAATCAACGGACAATTGATATCCAACAGATCCGCTCAAGTGATAATCTGACAGATTTATTTACAAAGTCATTCCCAAAATCCTCTTTTGAAAGATTGGTACATCAGATTGGGATACGCCGATTTCGAGATATTAAATGATGTCGATAAGAGGGGGAGATTGTACTCTTTTTTCTTTAGTCAGGTTTTTTCCTATTGGATTTTTCTTGACAAGGTTTTTAATGAGGCAGTCCCCATCACAAAGAATATTGTACTCTTTTTCTTTCACTAAAATTTTTTTCCATTGGATTTTTCTTTAATAAGGTTTTAATGAGTTATAATCCTAAATAATTATCCAAAGAGGAGTGTTGTAATAAGAATGAAGGATGTGAATGCCCATTTCCAAGAGAATCACATTAAATGAAAATTGAAAAATAAACACTTCATGCATGTATAAATAGGATATGATCTAAGATCATATATACACGAATAATCAATAAAAAATCATATATATAGGAACAATTAATAAAATTTTCTCTCTCTCTTATACTCACACACTCTTCTCTCTTTATATTTTTTTATTTTATATTTATTATCTCTTTTTTATTTATTTATTTAGTTATTTCACAACAATTAGTGATTTATTTGTCATTATATCTTTCCCTTTTCATAGCATCAGAGTCTTATCCAGCGGTGAAAATAGAAAGATGAGTCAATGTCATCACTTTTATCATTTTACAAAGCTTTTTGAGTTTTGATTCTAAATTATCTTTATTTATTTATTTATTTATTTTTGAAAGATCGATTATTTATTACTCCTTATATGTCAAAAAAATATCTGTATAATAGAAATAAAATTGATGTTTCAAAAAATAATATGCTTAGTTTATTTGTGGTGGTTAAATCAGCATTAATTATATATGGATATTTTATTATTTTTGACTATCATACACTTTTAAGCATTGTCATGATCTATTTATTTTGTAGATTTTGAATCAGGTCTACTTTATAATATAAATTTCACTTGAATGCAAATAAATAAGAATTAATTCATTCAACTTTATATTTAAACATTTGTTTTAGTTATTCATGGTATCCTTTAATTTGATAGGCCAAAAATTAATTTATGGTGGATCTAAATTTTGCATATCCAAGATAGGATTAAAATCCCCATTGATTTTATTAATTCATTCTTTATTATGTTTGAATTCTATTTACTATTTTATTTTCTATAATAACAAACTACGAGAATAGGAAATTACTTTCATAGCCAATCAATTATTTTCAAATTGTAACAATTTTATACACAAACTTATCATGTAGCGTATTCTGTTCAAACTTCAAAGAGAAGGAAATATAGGACACTCTCCAAAAATCGCGAGTCAGTTGTCAAACAAATAAAAGTAATGCATCTCTCTTAAAGGCCTTTCAACATTACATGCACGGCAAAACCAATGAAATCGCGAGTCAGTTGTCAAACAAATAAAAGTAATGCATCTCTCTTAAAGGCCTTTCAACATTACATGCACGGCAAAACCAATGCCAGAAACCTTGTCAGATAGCAATTTTCTATATAAACTATGATGAGGTTTCATCTGTTTATGTTTTGCTTCAGATACTGTTGAGTCCGAAGCAGATAGGGAACAACAAGGAAGCCTAATGGAAGCTTATGTGGCAATATTAGCAAAGATAACTTATCTTGTTGCCCTGCTTTTTCTGGTAATAGGGTTGTGCACCCCAATTGTTGTTGAGGCCAAACATGTGAGCATCAAGAACAGGCTGGGATCTGGGAAGAACATGACCCTGCATTGTAAATCCAAAGATACTGATCTGGGTGAGCATAGTATAGCATATGGGGATGAGTTTGGGTGGGACTTCCATGACGACGTTGTCGGAACCACACTCTTTTACTGTGATTTGGAGTGGGAGAGAGTTCAGGAGTACCATTTTGATGCCTATGACTTCCACAGGGACTTTGTCCGATGCGGCAGTGATGGATGTTCATGGCTGATATCTGCTGAAGGCATGTATGGTTCAAATAGTCAAACAGGGATCTGGGAATTCATGTACTATTGGCCAAACTGACATGATTCTTCTTCAGTAGTTCATTGTTGGATATCATATATTACAAGTATCCTATGACTGTAATGATGAATTAATAATACCATTCTCTTCTTGCATTTGCAGCTTTTATTTATTTATGGGTACAATGATTAATTGATTGATTATCACCCTTAACACCACCTTCTCCCAGCAATCCACCAAGCCGTCAACCACCACCAATACCCTTCATCTTTACCTTTGAATAGCTCCATCAGCACCTTCAGACCCACCATGGATGATGGACCCAACAAGGTCACCATTTTTTGCTCAGCCACCAACAAAAACAACATCAACCCCCCTCAACCATATTCGCAGTCATTGCGTAAACACCATTCCTTCTGTCATCATGTCCGTACCCATCCTCTTTGCCTCTTTATTCTGGTTCAAAGGATCACATAATCACAACCTGGTATACCAATGTTTTTTCGCCTTTAGTTTGAATTGTGTTCAACCAACGACTTCAAGTAATAGAGATTAATTGCATATATATAATGACAGCTTGGCCTTTAGGTTGAATTGCATTTCAACCAAACACTTCAACAAATAGATGATTGATAGGTTAAACAGGACAGTGGATAATAACAAATAACTAGAAGAATTGGAAAAATGCTTCTTTTCTTTTTTGCCCTTTTTTTTACGAATGTTAAAAATAGGAAAGACCAATTGGGTACTCTACATTTTTGAACTCCAGGCCATGGTCACAAGTTGCACCAGCAAGAACTTGAACATGGGCCATTTTTGCGGTATCCACCATACTTGAAAGCTGTCGTTTGTGCTCCCTCTCTCTGTTGAGATTTTTGGATGATTTCATCCACCTATTTGTTTACTTCCTAATGTCATAAAGTTAGAATGGACCAAGACCATAACTCCACAAAAGTACATATGGAATATTGTGAATCAAATAAAAATTTGAAAGAACACATAGAACAAACCATGAAACTTAAGAGCAGATGTTTTTCTTACTTATCCAGTTCTTTGGAAATTAACTTTGCAACCCAACCAAATTCCCCCCCACTCATAAGCCTAGGAACAAGAACCAGCATCCATAGCACCATAATCAAACCATGGAGTCCACTCCCTAGTGAATTCATGCACTAGTAACAAATGAATAGGTGGCAGATGTTCTAGAAAAAAGGAAACTAGGGCAAGAGGGTTTGGTGTGTTAAGAAAGTTGAGAAGATTCACTCTCTGGAACTATACTCTGTAATTTGTGTGCCTTCTCACTCTACCTGCCATTGTATCTTGAATGATGTAACATCACTATAATGATTTTCTAGTTCACTTGATAATCCAAGAACAAGTTACTGTCATATGCACAATCTAATATCTTTAAGCTATAGAGCATAATACTTCATCTTAAATGCTATCTATATGATCTTTCTAAAAGTAAAACCACGCAATCCCAAAAAGAACAAGCATCAATAACTTTGGTGAATGTAATTGGAATGAAATGAACAAACCAAAAAAAGGCACGAAAATATCCATCTTTTGGTGAATGTAACTTACTGAATTGATATTAATTGCGGGCGACGAATTGCAGTTAAGTACAAGGCAATTTGGACATCTGGTATAGTCGTATAGACGTATAGTTCTTTACAAAACTATGTCCTATAAAAAAATGATGCTAATACCTATGAGATGAAACCTCCACATTCAACTTAATTCATATACAGCAATCCGGAGATCCTGTACCCTAAAACAATCCAATCATCCACCATAAACATCATCATCTTCTACCAGTAAATCTGTCGATCCTTCGGCGCCGCAATTCATCCAAGGGAAGTCCATCCAAATCCCTGTCCCATTGCATAGAAGCCAATCCACTTCCATCTCTTGTAGTAGCACACATCTCACAGACACTCAAATATCCTGAATTATCATAAGTGCAAGCCTGGCACCTCCAGAAACCCCCATTATCACCACTATTAACCCTCCTCCTCCGATTGCCGCCACCACCAACCGTCCCCCTCCCGGTGATCCTCCCACGCCGGGACCGAAACAACCCTCCCAAAAACCTAACCGGCCAATTCAAAGCAGAACCAACACTCCTCATCAAAACACTCAGAGGGTCGGATCCAAAGTAGTTTCCCCTCAACTTCATGTAAAGTATCCCGGCAAGTATTCCACCAAGGTGGCCCAAGAACGACGCTCCAGGAACGAACATCTGAATCAGAATTAGCTCCGCCCACGCGGCGTACCGCGAGGGCACAATAACGCCGTGGACGGAGGTGTATTCGTCGGAGCGGGAGTTGAGGACGACCTTCATGGCAAAGAGAACGCCGGAGAATCCAACCGCGTACTCGCGGTAGTAAGGTCTCTCGTAATCGAAGAAGAGAAGCAGCGATTTGGAGAGCATGAGCGTGATCCCCTGCGACAAAGCGAGCAAAGAAGCCACCATGGAAGCGAATTCGAAGCTTCCCATTGATGTCTCCAATTGGATCCCCTTCCAGAGAAGGGAGAGCATGTTGTAGACAAGATGAGGTTCTCCGATGTGGTAGAACGGCGATAAGAGGAAGCGCTTCAGGTCCTTGTGCTGCAAATAAGATGAAATTGAAGGGTCAAATGTGAATTATGAAAAGTGAAGAGTGAGAGGGGAATGGACTTACCCTGAGGATGAGGTGAGGGTTGAACCAGACTTGATCGATGGAGGGGAGGAGGGAGTGGAGGAAGGAGGGGCGGAGGTAGATGAGGGTGTTGGCGGCGATGAGGGCGGCGGTGACGGGGGGTTTTGAGTTGGAGCGGTAGTACTCGCTGAAGGCGTGGAGGGCCAGCAGTGGGATCATTCCCCGAGAAACGCTTCTTCCGATTCTCACTTCCATCGTTCTTTCTTTCTTTCTTTCTTTCTTGTGATTGGTGGTCGCGCTCAACTCTGAAAGCAGCGCGGTGATGCAATTGGTTAGGTGATGATTCCGTTACAGAGAAAGAGAGGAGAGGAATAAAATTATGTGGGGAGGGGACTTGCGGCGGAAGAAACGTTTCTAGAATTTCGTGTGCGCGAGCGTTCGGCAAAGAAAATTCCAGACGCTTCCCTTTGCCTAAGGCCTTTCTTCGACTAAACTGTTATTTTGGTGTTCAAAATTTATTCACCATTTTATCCTTTTATATTTGTTAATTTTGTACTCAGCATTATTATTGATCGAGGATTAAAAGTTCAAATTTAAAATTGATCATTCTTATCTCTCACGTGAAAAACGGTTTTAATTTGTTTTAATTTATTTAGCTAACTAACTAAAGTACCAATCAACTTGAATAATTTTTAAAAATTATTAAAAAAATGAAATTTTAAATTTTTAAAAATGAAATTTTAAACTTATAATCGTTTTTAAAAAAATTAATTTTTTAAAATAGAATTTTAAATTTTTAAGTTATAACGACTTCGTGAGCATGAAACCCTATCTCATTCTCTTTTATCATGTCACTCATATCTTGTCTTCAACTATCGCGCTGTCGTTGTATCCTTTACCGCAATTTTTTTTTGTGCCATGCGGCACCGACCTGCATTAAAATATCCTAAGTTTAAGAAAAATAAACATCTAAAGTTTAATAAAAAAACATCTCAACTTAATAATAGAAACATTCTAAATTTTACAAAAGAAATATTTCAAGTGTAACAAAAAACCTCCCAAAAGTTTACTAAAAGAAACATCTCAAATTAAAGAGAAAAAAAAATCCCTATTTTTACAAAAAACACATCGCAAGTGTACCAAAAAAACCATCAGAATCTTAGCAAAAAACATCTGAATCCCACAAAAAATATCTGCAAAAAATAGTAGTACGTTAAAAGAAACATTTGAATCCTCGCAAAAAAAAAACATCAGTTTATTATAAAAGACATCTGATCATCAATTACATGTTCCAACCAGAAAAAATATTTTCAAAAAAAATGAAAAAATGGTAACGGACACAAGCGGTTGCATTGCAATCGGTGACAAACAACAGTTATAATGCCGCTCATTCTGTGCAACAGGCAGGGAGGTGGTCACCGGCAGACATCCGTTCAAGGTCAATGTCAGGTCGGCGGCGCAGTGATGCTACCAAGAATGTTCCGTCGTGTGTGTTGTGGAAGTCAATTTCGGTGCTAGGTGCAGCGGTTCCTTCGTACAATGGAAGATTGATTGTCACGGTTGGGTGCAGTCGTGATGTCTCCCGGCGACAGAGTTAACCGGATAAGATAAAGTACGACATGGTTGGGAGTAGGAGAGGAAGGAGAGGTGCGGTTGTTTTTCTTTTTAGTTTGAGTAATAGTGAGAAATCAAATTAGAATTAGGTTTGGTAATGTTACGAGATTTTTTTTGTGTTATTGGACTTTTTGTTGCGGCCCATATTGTAGTCGATAAAATTCATTAGTACCCTAGTTGGTTTCCTATCCTTTTATAATAACTGCACTAACCACAAACCACATCCAAACACTTTCAACATTCACATCTCTCTCATTTATTCATTTCTTCTTCTAACTAATAGGAAAATTCGTCCCAAAAATATATTTCTATTTTTATTTTGGTCTTAAGAAAAATAAATTAGTCAAAATAGTTTTACAAAGATACCATAATTAGTTGTATTTGTTTTTCAATCATTTTCATAGATAAGGTTGTTAATGCTGATGTGGGTCGTTAAGTGACAACATAACCTACTCAAATAACAAGTCAATAATTCATTAATGTTATCAGATAAGTCCCATATACTAAAACTCTAATCTTAAATTAGTCCCATATACTAAAACTCTAATCTCAATCTTAACCATGAATAACTCTTTCTTTTCAAAGCACCAAGAAGTCAAGAACAATCAGACAATCATTGCATTGGGATTCTTCGACAAGATCAAAGGCAAGATTGCGCCAAACTAAAATATTTTTGTGATTTTACTGGACGACTGGAAAAAGAAAAGGAATGTCACCAAGGCCACTAACATTCGAGAAGATGGTGATTAGAGTTGGTTGAAATAAGTAGAACATGACTACCTAAGATGCTTTCTTAGTAACATTGGTTCGTGCATTGTAGGTCAATGAGGCTGTGAAGTCTTTAAAGGTTATGAAAGACGATGACTACTTCCAAGGTTCGAAATTTTTTATCAATACTTTTGATATTATCATCAAGCAAAACATTGTCGTTATGTAGGATGTCATGTTTGAGAATGGCTTGGTAGTGCCTAACTTAGTAATGCACAATGTTATCATTGGCTTAGTTTGTAATAACAATGAAACTGATCATAGTTTTTTCTTTGGATTAGATGGTGTTTCAGGGTGTTTTTCTTGACTCTCTCACTTAAAACATTATTGTTGAGTGCTTGGTGAGAAATAAAAAGGTTTGTAAGACTGAGAGGTTATTCAATGAGATGTTGAATAACAAGTGCTGGTAACAAAGCAAATTTATCTTTTTTCTAATTATAATGTCATCTCACTAGAAAGAAAGAGTTATTTATGGTTGAGATTGAGATTAGGATTCTAGTATTTGGAAATTGATTTGAGTTAGTTTAATAAACTTATTTGGTTAGTATCAACGAGTTATTAGTGAGGTGTGTCGCATTATCACTTCATGGCCCACATCAATAAACATTGATCATATTAGCTATAAAGATGACAGAAGGACTAATGCGACTAACTCGATTATCTTTAGGGAACTATATTGACTTTGAGGAAAACAACAATAATAATTTGATGATTATTAACATTATAATCTTGGGTTGAAAGTTTAAAAATTTTTTGTGATGTGTGTATTTTGTGCAAAAAACCAAAAACAGGCCCAATTACAAAAACCAACACTTACTCTCTTCTCTAATTCGTTACTATTGTGCCCTAAATTCCAACTAAATACTCACTTCTCTCTTCTAATTTTTACTCACATGAATAACCTTAAATCAAGGTTGAAAAGTTTTAAAAGTAAGTAAAAAAAGAGAAGCTCAGTTTAAGATTCCATCAAAATGAAAAAGGTAATCAACAAATTCAAGCAACAAAGAGAAAAGAGGAAGAAAAGTCGATGCTAGTGCCAAAAATAAAAATTAAATCAAAAGTTGAATTAGATGAATAGAATAGCATTTCCATCTTTGTCCTACCATTATAGCTTGTTGAAGCTGTTTTCCTGTTGCATGCACCATTCAGGTAAGATGAAGAAAATGAAGGTGGTATATCTCTATTGTAAATCAAAGGTAAAAAAAAAAAACAAAAATTTAGTTCCAAATAATGGATCAATGATTCAGATTGTTGAAACCAAAAGAAAAAGGAAGGAAGAAAAATAACTAGATAAGGATTCAAGCCGCTCTAATCACTGCTGCTATCCCATCTATTCTCTGTGTTTTTGCTATAAATTTTGGGGAAGAAGAACAAAATCAAATGTGTTCAACCAAACTCAAATTTTGGAAACTTTACTCTTATTTAAAAGAGCAAACGGCCAAAAAATTGAAGTAAAGAGAGTAAGCATATTGTTTGAGTCTTTATAGCTTTCGAGTTTAACCTTCTTCTCCTTCATGATTTTACATTGAATTTTCTATTTTTCAGTTTTTATCTTTCTTTGTTTTTTATCAATGGACAAAAGACATTAAGTGAGAAATCAATAAAAGCCATTGAGAGAAAAGGTAAAGAGAGTATTCATTGAAAAAAGTCATAAAATTATGAGTAAAACCCCTTCCCGGTCCCTAACCATTTACGAAATTGACCTGGCAGCCCCTTACCATTGGAAATACACAACGCGGTCCTTAACCATTCTTTCCGTGTGACCAAAAGGACCCTCTTACCGGTACTTCCGGTTAAGAAGGTCCTTTCGGTCACACAGAGAGAATGGATAAGGACCGTGTTGTTATTTTCTAATGGTGAGGGGATCGGGGAGGAATTTTACTTAAAATTGAAAAATAAATTAAAAAAACATTGTTTTATTATTAGTGGAATTAAATTCATCAACCTAATTTAATAGTAGGGTTACAACGTAGAGACTAAATATTCTTTTTAGATTTTTAGAAGTGATATTGTTTCATCCAATGTTTGTGATATGAGAATAATTTAATTTAATTTTACGTATTTTAATTTTGTTTATTTAGTTACTAATTTGAATTTTATGTCAGAGAATTTAGAGTTTTCTTTCTTTATTTAGTTACTAATTTAGTGATATTTAGTTTCTTTATTTTAGGTCACTAATTCTGCTGGTATGTTGTGAACGTAAAGATTTTCCCTCAAATTTTTAAAGCATGGCTGTATCTCTGGCTATGGCCACACTTTAAAATTGTGGCCATGTCTCGCATCGCCACGCTTTAAAAGCGTGGCCATATCTCTCTCTATCGCCACACTTCAAAAGCGTGGCCATATCTCCCATATGGCCACGCTTTAAACAGCCACGCTTTAAAGGGTGGTCATTTGTAAAAAGCGTGGCAAAAGAACAAGCGTGGCGATAGGTCACCAAAAGCATGGTGATAGAGCAACCGCCATGCTTGCAAACGCTACCCTTTCAAAAGCGTCGCAATAGCTCAAAAAGCGTGGCGAAAAGCTATCGCCACACTTTTTTTCAGCTTTTCGCCACGCTTTAAAAGCGTGGCAATAAAGCTGTTTTCTTGTAGTGTTTAGTCCCTAACCATCTAGAAAAGGGCTTGGCGTCCCCTGACCATTAGAAAATAACAACACGGTCCTTATCCATTCTCTCGTGTGACCGAAAGGACCCTCTTGTCGGTTTTCAGGTAAAAAGTAACCGGAAGTACCGGTAAGAGGGTCCTTTTAGTCACACGGAGAGAATGGTTAAGGACCGCGTTGTGTATTTCCAATGGTGAGGGGGCGCCAGGTCAATTTCGTAAATGGTTAAGGACCGGAGAGGGGTTTTACTCTAAAATTATTTCAATCTCTTTTGTATATATTTCTTTTGTATTCATGATTCTGAGAGGATTTCGTTGAAAATTTAGGGAGTAAACCTAACCTAATCAAGCTTGGGTAGAAGTTTGGTTTATCTCATATAGGATTGGATAGAATCATAGAGAATTGGTGATCGTAATTTTTATGAAATATATTGAAAATTCTACTACAATTGTGGTGGAGACTGGATGTAGGTCAGATTGTACATGGTAGTTGAGCCAAGATATATGGCTGTATCATTTTTTCTCTTCTCTGTTCTGTTTCTGTTTTACATTCGATATAAGACAAAATAAAATTGTCTCTTGTTTAATCTATTTCACGGAAGTCATAGTAATTCAGAGTATCCAAAAGTAATAAATTTGCTCTATTCCTAATCAATCATAAAGAAATAAAATAAAATTATCTCTTGTATTATCGACTTAGCAGATTCAATAGCAGATTCAATAGCAGCTCAATTGTAAATCCAGTTTAAAATTAAAATATACAAATTTAAAAGAACTCATAGATTCAACCTCTTTTTTAGATTATTAATAATCTTCAGACTATTTTAACTGATTTATTTTTTCAAAAATGAAATAAAAATTAGTGTATCATTTAAAGATAAATTTAACAATTAAATCTTTTTTTTACTATCATCTCATATACAAATACATAAAATGAGGGGAGATGGGCAAAACAAAAAACAAAAATTTGCATTATGCCATTATATATGAGAAAATATTAAAAAAAGGTTTTAACAAAGAAACATGAAATTCAGTTGACATGTGGTGGAGTAAATATAAAATTATGTAAATTAAAAATTTATTCTTTTTAATAAATTATATTGTTATAATTTATATAAGAGTAATATTAGAAAACTAACACTATAATAATTCAATTAATATTATATCATGTTGATAAATAAATGCGATATAAAATCTACTAAAGACAAATTTTTGTTAAGTTTGTATTTTGGATTTTTTTTAGGGACAAGTATGATTTTGGTTCCAACGTAAAGGCTAAAAATTTATTTCATCACAGGCCTTTTTTTCGCTATAAAATAGTCTCAAATGTTTCAATTTGTTTTAAAATCGTCCTTTTTACCAATTTTTTTATTACCAAATTATCTTTCATTAAAAAATTATAAAATAAAATAAATATAAAATAAATTGAAAATAAAAAGAAGAAAGAAAGGGATACGAGAAGGGGGGTGGGGAGAGAAAGAAAGGGGGGCGAGAACAGGGGGGAAGGAGGGGGGAGAGGAGGGGGACCACCGCACCACACCACCACCACCTTCTTCTTCTTCTTCTTCTTCTTCTTCTTCTTCTTCTTCTTCTTCTTCTTCCACCGCACCACCACACCACCAATTCTTCTTCTTCTTCTTCTTTCTTCTTCTTCTTATGTGAACTGGATTTGTTTGTGAAATTTCTGGATTTTTTTGTGAAATTTGTTGTGGAATGTTGTTGCTGAAATTTGTTGCGAAATATTGTTGTGAATTTCTATTGATGATGATGATGATGATGACCATGATGATAATGTGGTGGTGGTGGTGAGTTCTGGTGGTAGTGGTGGTTCTATTCTAGTGGTGGTGGTTCTGTTCTGATGATGATGATGATGATGATGATGATGATGATGATGATGATGATGATGATGATGATGATGGTGGTGGGTTCTGATGGTGGTGGTGGTTCTGTTCTGGTGGTGGTGGGTTCTGATGGTGGTGGTGGTTCTGTTCTAGTGGTGGTTTAGGGTTGATTTTGGGATGAATGAAGAAGGGTATTTTTGTCCGAAGGACGATTTTAAAATAAACTGAAATCTTGGAGACCATTTTGGAGTGAAAAAAAGGTTGGGGACGAAATAAATTTTCAGCCTCTACGTTAAGGACCAAAATCATACTTATCCATTTTTTTATTAAAATTTCGAATGTTATTATTCTTAAGAGGTTTTTTTCTCTCGTATTAGTATTGAATTTTATATTGATAGTGCAATACTAGCTTTTTAAACTTTCTCTTTATTAATATTATTGATTATTGATTTAAATTCTCTTTTAAGAAATAATTAAAGGACGATCTAGCCAATATAAGAGAAGGTATATGTTTGAGACATCAATAATAACTAATGTTCTAAAAATCGGATCGGATTGGTCGGTCAAATCGATCAAATCGGTTGAACTAGAAATTGTTAGTTTATACGGTTTGATTTATAAAAAAAATCGTTAATTGAAAAATCGTTGTTGAACCGCTAAATCGATTGAAAACCGATCGGTCAGACCGAATCGATAGCCGTCCAATTTTCTTTAAAAAAAAGGAAAATTCTTACCCTAAACGAAGTCATTTGAAGTTCTTTAAAAATAATGAAAATCAACGAAAAAAGAAACGAAGCCCTCTTCTCACTATTATTATCTCAAATCCAACAAAAAATTGACAAAACAGAAACAAAAAGAACGCATAGTGCAGCTGAGGCTTGGCACAGATGGAGGATTTCTACGCCTCTCATCAAGCTGCACCCGAGTTCAAATCCCAGCTGAGGCTGGATGTTGCAAAAATCCATAGTACCCATGTAGTGTGTGTGAGTGTGTTGTGTGGGTGTGTGAAACATGGGGTTAATGCCTAGGATTGGGGGCTGTCCAATCCATTTGACCAAAAAAAAAAAGAGCAATTTAGAACAGAAGGTGACAATAGATGAAAAAAGAGCAATGAGATACATTTATTTTGAAGAAAATTTATTAAGCCAAGTCTCTGGTGGCTATGTCTATGGTAACTAGTGATGGCTAGAGCTACACTTTTAACTTAAAAGTGTAGCTCTTCACAAAGAAAAGCGTCACCTAATGGAAAAAAAGTAAATTAGAAGATTTAAGAGAAGAAATAATTAAGTTATCAAAATTAATAGATCAAAAATTAATGATTTTAACTAATGTTAACTGTAATGACACCGAATTCTTAAAATAAATACAAAATGATTTTTCTCAAAATCTTTATTTTACTATAAGTTTTATTGAAGGATTTCAAAAACCTGAAAAAACTTATGTTTCACACGAAATTTCTAAAAAATGTTATCATGGAAATGATTCCCCACATCTATATCATACTTTTAACCCACAATTAAATTCTATAGTAGATATGCTTGAAGAAATATTAACATCCATAAAATTTCAAATAAGTAAGGAAAAAGAGAATCCCAAGGAAGAAAAATTTCAAAACATAATTAACATAACAGATTTAAAAGTAAAACCACCACTAAAATTATGAATATTGAAGAAAAATTAGAAGAAGCTACAATGCTTTTTAAACAATTAAAAATGGCTCAAGAAAATAATATTATGGAACAGGAATTTCAAATAGAAGAGGAATTAGTAAATTCTGAAAATATAGAAAATGAAGAACATATCTTAGACTATTCAAGTGACGAAGAACCAGCAATTCCAATACAAGTTAAAAATGAAGCTGGAACATCTAAGGATAATCAATCTCAATTTAAATGGGAAACAGGTTTTGATAATTATGCTTTTAAAAAAGGGTTTATAAATAAAGATTCAAAATATACAAAAATACCATCAAAATACGTCCCTAAAATCCAGGAAATGGAAGGAGAAAGAATGCTTGACTTAGACTGTAAAAAGAATGAAAAAGAAATTTTTGAAAATTGGTTGAATTCCTTTTTATTAGAAGCTTTTACTAATCCAAAGCTTAGTGAATTGTCTGGAAGAGATATTTGGAACTACATAGGGTTTCATACTAAAGGAACTATAAGAGATTATATGACATCAATAGAAAACCAAATAATAGAAGAATTAGCAACAAAAGCAACAACTTATGATAAGATATTATATATAATGATGATTCTATATAAAGAATTTTTGGAAAAAATATATAGATCATAAACAAGAAGTCTATAATAAAGAATATCAAGAAGCAAAAAATCATTTAGCTAATATTCAGATATATGATCTATGTAATGTGGAATCTTATATATGCGAATATAGAATACATTATTACAAATTAAAAGAAGAAGATAAAAATTATTATCTTAGTATGTATATAACAAAACTTCCATATCCTGCTAATGAATTTATAATGGGAAGATTTATAAGAGAGATAAATAGAGGGACAATTGAAAATAATTTTGGTGGAGCAACCTCTGCAATAAGAGAGGAAATAAAAGAACGTTGTATGCAAGAAGCAACTCAAAAAAGATTTGCGAATATAATTAGAATTTGTTGTCAGGATAATGAAGAGATACCTCAAAAATATGGTCTTAATAAAAATTTTCAAAGAAAAAGAAAACATCAATTTAGAAAAAGAAAATACTATCCAAACTGGAGAAAAAAGAGATATTTTAGAAAAGAAAATAACAATAAAAACAAAAGACAAAGAAATAACTATTGCCCGAATAAAAAAGAAAATTGTAAATGTTGGTATTGCCAAGAAGAAGGACACTACGCAAATGAATGCCCGAAAAAGAAGGATAAAAAGGATCTTACTAAACAAATAGAAATTGCTAAGTCTTATTTCATGGAACCATTAGAAGAATCTGATGATAACTTAGACTATATTTTTGAATATGTCTCGGAAACAGACTCAGAGACTGAGTAATAATGCTACATTTATTACTATAAAAATAACAGAAAAGTTTATAAATGCTTTCATAGATTCTCGGGCAACACAATGCTTTGCTAGTTCAAATATAAAACTTGATTGGAAAAAATTAAAAAAACCATTAAGAGTTAGAATAGCTGACAAATCAATACATAAAATTGACCAAAAAGCAGAGATGGTTGAAATTTTTATTCAAAATTATAGGTTCATTGTTCCATCTATATATGTTAGATTCTGGAATGGATTTATCATAGGAAATAACTTTTTAAAGCTATATCATCCATTCATTCAAGAATTAACATATATAGTTTTAAAAGCTCCACACTATTCTTCAATAAATCAAAAATCAAAACGTATAAAAATACCAACTACTACTATAGATAAGATCTTAAAATTTAAAATATTTTCTATATTAGAAACATGTTATTTAAATCTATACTTTCAGATAAATATTCCAAAAAATAATCTTGAAATAATGATAGAAGAACTCTTGGATGAAATTTGTGCTGAAAATCCTTTAGATATTAAAAATACAAATAACGAATTAGTAAGCATTAAATTAAAAGATCCCACAAAAGAGATAAATGTTCCAAATAAAATTCCTTATTCCGCAAGAGATAGAGAAGAGTTCTCATTAGAATGTAAAGATCTTTTGGAAAAAGGAATTATAAGATTAAGTAAAAGTCCTCATGCGGCCCCAGCTTTTTACGTTGAAAACAATAATGAAATTAAAAGGGGAAAACGAAGAATGGTAATAAACTATAAGAAAATGAATGAAGCAACTATTGGTGATGCTCATAAACTTCCAAGAAAAGATTCTATTTTAGAAAAAATCAAATGAGCAACTTGGTTTTCATCTCTTGATGCAAAATCAGGATATTGGCAACTTCGTTTAGACGAAGAAACAAAGAAATTAACTGCTTTTACTTGCCCAACAAAAGAATCAACAAGTGTGTTGCTTTATGAATGGAATGTATTACCATTCGGATTAAAGCAAGCCCCAGGTATTTATCAAAGATTTATGGAAGAAAATCTAAAAGAGTTAAATGAATTTGTTTTAGTATACATTGATGATATACTAATTTTTACAAAACAGGATAAAGAAGATCATCTTCAAAAATTATTAATAGTTTTAGAAAGATGTAAACAGAAAGGATTAGTTCTTAGCAAAAAGAAAGCAAGACTAGCAAAACAAGAAATAGAGTTTCTTGGATTAATTCTATCCACTCAAGGAAAGCTAAAACTTCAACCAAATGTTCTAGAAAAGGTAAATTTATTCCCTAACAGAATAGAAGATAGAAAACAATTACAAAGATTTTTAGGGTGTATAAATTATATTTCGGATCAAGGATTTTTAAAGAATATAACAGAATACACTAAAAGCTTATTTCCAAAAATAAGTACTAAAAAAGAATGGAAATGGGATGAAAAAGATAGTATACAAATTCAAAGAATTAAAGAATTATGTGAAAAACTTCCAGAACTTTATATTCCAGAAGAAATGACTACTTAATAGTAGAAACAGATGCTTCAGACATAACCTGGTCAGGATGTCTAAAAGCTAAGAAAGCTATAAAAGTTCGGAACAAGAAAAAGAATCACTAGATTCTAAATATCCCCAAAGGAATTACTTTGCAGGTATATTTCAGGGACTTTACTCCAACAGAACAGAGATATACCACTCATGAAAAGGAAACTCTAGCAGCAATTAAATCTCTTAAGAAATGGAAAATTGATTTACTACCCAGAGAATTTACATTAAGGACAGATTCAAGTTACCTAACAGGTTTCATACGATATAACTTAAAAGTTGATTATAATCATGGACGATTGGTAAGATGGCAATTATTTTTGTTACAATATCCAATAAAAATTGAATATATTAAGGGTGACAAAAATGTTATTGCAGATACATTAACAAGAGAATGGAGTTCGTCTACAACGCATTAGATCAAGAAATCCAGAAATACGAACAAGAACTCGAAAAATGCAAGCATTGTCAGCAAATAAGGACACAGACCCAATCCCTCAAGAAGGCTATCGAAGCAATGAAATCAACACAACAACCAAAACCATCAGAGTTCAGCCAGCTAAGCGTGGTGGACAAATCAGGTGAAGAAAAAATTTCAGAAAATAAAACAATTGCTGAAATTATCAAAAAATCCACCCAAGATAAAAAATATTATGTAATTTATAATGGCCCCATGAAAGGAGTATATGATGTCTGGAAAAAAGCAGCACCATTTACACATCAATCAAGGATAATTCATAAAGGAGGGTTTTTAACACTGGAAGAAGCAAAGGAATCTTTCAGGGAATATGAAGCTCTTCATCCAGAGCAAACCCTAAAAAGAGTAGATAAAGCTCCAATTCAAACCCAGAGAACAGGAATAATAAGAAACATTCCTACAAGGGCTGAAATCAAGGAAAAGAAAAGGGTCTGTAGATCAAATCTCAGAGAAACCCTTAACATAGTCCTGAATTGGACTGAAGAAAAAAGGGCAATCTTGGGATATTATCCTATTGCCAAAGAACAGCTAACAAAGCTGGTTATATTTCCAGATGCTTCCCCATCTGACACCTATCAGTTTTTCCAGTATGGATTAATTGATACAATTTTAATTTTTAATGATTTGAAAATTATTAGTGAGTTTCCTGCAGGATTTATTGATGCAGTAAAGAGATTTAAAAATATGATTGACAACGTAAATCCAAGGGATATATCCCTAAAATTTACGAACAGTCAACCTATTTTTAATGAAGAAGAAGAATGCTTGGTTCCAGCACATCAAGTAATCTTCATGTCCGTCTTCCCAGGAAATTTTCAACCAATTGATCAAATTCAAGATTTAACAATCTACAGTCATGAAGGAAGACTAGCCAGCACACTAGCAAGGGTCTTCGAAAGAACTCAAAAGATAACAAGAGAATCTCACACAAGAATCAATTATAAAAGCAGAAATACTTTGCTTGTGTCCAGTAAAAGGAATGAAATTGAAGAAAGAGAGATGAGACTCTTAGTGGAATTTGAATCAGCATTCTACAACTTATCTGGACTCTTAGAAAAGCTCCCCGAAGGGATAAAAAGGAATCTCTGCTATTTGATAAAAGACAGAGAAGACCACAAGTGCCAGCTATGTGTCTCAGAGTTATCTGAAGAAAGCAATAATTAAACGGAATCAACCCACATGATAAAGGAAGGAGACAACGCATCTGAAGGTCACAGAATGAAAGAGGAGGACAACACATCTGAAGCATCTCTCAACATTATCGCATAGTGACGTAAGCGCTTAGGTCATAGAGCACCAACAATGTAGCTGGTGCAAGATGATAAACAATGACGTAAGCAATGACGTCATAAGAAGGGGTAAGGATGGGAATTGTCCATCAGACCCTACCATTATAAATAGGTTGCTTAGGCAATTGTAGAAGGCATCAAACTATAGAAAGCAGGAGGCTACGAGTACTCATATGCTAGGAGAGCAAGGAGGAAGCTGCCGAGACGATTCTATAGTTTGAAGAAGAATTCCTTTAGGAAAAACCAATTCTAAACTCCCCTCTGGAGTTAGTATCTACAATCTCCCCTCTGGAGATAAAAACATCTTATGTAAAATATACTAAATAAAGGAAGTTTTTCTCCAGAAAGGTACGCCTTTATCCTAATTTCTTAGTTATGAATTATTTAGAAAGCTTAGAATTAACAGAAGAATCTGATTATTATAGATTAACTGCTTTATTAGATAATGAAAAATAGGATGTTCTAAAAACAGAATTAAATCTCAAATCAAATGAAAATTTCAATAAACAAAATCTTTTAAAAGAAGTTTTTAATAGAAAAATATAATATACTATGGAAAAATTCAACTTGAAGCCCCTATAAAGATAAAATCTGCCAATGGAGAACTTGAAATAGCTCTGATAAATGATGAAGAATTGAGTAAACAGATTGAGAAAATTAAGGATCAACAAAAAAGATCTAAAATTGGATGGATTCATATTAGTACTATACAAGTCTTAATCAAATCTACATATATGAAAGGAATTAATTCACCAATAAGCTTAGCAATCTGTGATAAAAGAATTACTGATGACCCAATAGATCAAATAATTGGAATTGTTCATGGAAACTTGGCAAACGTAAATGTTAAATTCAATGCCCATCTTGGATATGCTATACCTTTATCAACTGAAAACCTTGGAAGATCTATAAGTTTGGCTTATAAATTTCATAGAAAGAATCTAATGGAACAAGACGATGAACCTTTTTCAATTACATATGCAATAAATTATGCTTTAACAAACAGCCATCATAGTATAATATTTAAAAACAGAGAAAGGATTTATGTTGATGAATTATTTTAGAAAATTGTAAAAACAGAAATACTAAAATATAAAGCTATTGAAAACCCAGTTCTATTACTAAAAGAACCATCAGGAAAATTAGTTTTATCGAATTTTCAAATAAGAGAATCTAAAATTAATAGCCCTTTAAGTTTATCTAAGTTAAAAATTAAAGAAGAAAGTTCTGAAATAAAAGAATTAACAAAAAAGGTCGAAAAATTAAATGAGACCCTAAACACTAAACTATGACAATAAATAAAGAAGAAATATATGTAACTTATCAAGACAAAAAACAAGAGCTCTTTGAAAGAGAAAATCGTTTGAATTATTTACAGTTTTCTGAAATAAATCAAAGAGCATTTGAAACCCTAAAAATAATTTATGACAAGTTAAAAAGAGAAGTTGAAGAGCTAGAAAAATTAATAGAATCTCTAGAAAATAGTGATGAATCGATGATAGAGTTTGCGGAAATTTTAAATAATGAAGCATAAAAAGATTGAAAAACCAGAAAATAAAATAAGAAGAAATAGGACGAGAAAATTAAAAAGTAAAATAAAGGAGTATAAAAAGGAATTAAATAATCTTCAGATTGAAATTGAAGATCTTATAATAAAAACGATAGAAATAAGAATAAATATAAACAAGTTGGAATTAAACTTAAAAAATTTATAAATGCCTGGAAAACCATATTACGACTTAAAAGAATTAAAGCTGCTGAAAGAAAAAATGGAGAATGAAATTGAAAAATTAAACAGATATTTAGAAACAAGAGAAATTGTAGAAATAAAAGAAGTAATTGAGGATTTGAGAAATTATATTAAAGAAAAAGACAAACAGATAAAAGATTTTATATACAGTAATCCATGCAAAAAAGAATATTATAAACTAAAACAAGATTAAAAAGTTATAAATATACATCAAAGTAGTAGAAATGGTCAATACTATAGAATTTACAAATTATTTTTATTCAAAGTTAAAAATTTGTATCAGAGCCAAGTTAACGATTAAGGGTAACACTTTCTCTTTAAGCAACATTTTTAGTGATACGTTTTTTTTTTAAAAAAAAAAAAGTAACTAGATGTTCACAATTAATTGAAAAAACTTCTTTGTAGTCACCATAGGTACAATAAAACAATAGATACCATAGAAGGCACTAATTTATTATCCCCATTCTCTTTAATCTTTATCAAAAGAAAGATATCCTCCTTCTTTTTTCGTATTTATTTTAATTTGTGGCTGGTTTCATAGTTCATACGAACACTATTACGCTAGGATAAATGACAATTAGATTTAGACCTTAGAGACATGGGTTTTTGGCTCAATAAACAAAAAAAATAATTTTGAAATAAATACTTTTCTAGCTTTATGTTAGTTACCGTGTTTCCATAATTTTAGTATAATTAATATTTAAAGACATTATTATTATTATTATTTAATTTTTTAATTAATATAAAATATTTTTTATAATATCTATTTAGTTTAGCCTTTTTTTATTTTTATGATAGATTTCATCCATATTTAAAATATTAATATAAATAAAATATAACAAATATGATCTTAAAATTAAATTATTTAATTTTTGTTATTTTTAATTATTAAGAGGATAGAAATAAAAGTAAAGATGATTCCAACGTAATAAATTTATAACAAATTTTTATGAATTTTGATGATTAATGACATTTTTATATTGGCATGTTATATTTTGATTTAAGTTTGTATTTTATCTAAAGATTTTAAAACTTTAATTGATAATATTTCATGCAAATATTTTAAATTTAAAAGATATTTTAAAATTTATATTAAATTATAATTATATTTTAAAGTATTTATTTATTATTTTAATATAAAATTATTTTTTTAATTAAACCATAATTAAATTGATTAAATTACTAAACCAATAAATCAATAACTAGGATAATTGAATGACCAATTCGATTTTGCGAACTTGATAATAACACAAAATATATTTTACTCTTTGTCCAGTTTACAAAATATAGGCAGAACAGAGTTACTTAATCTTTTTATAGAGTTATGCGCTGTTAACTAATGGACTTCATAAAGTACTATTATATCATTTAATAAGATTAACAAACATAAAACAATATTCTACTAATCTACTCTATTAGGCCAATCACATTACAGAAATCAAATATATTATAAGGATAAAAGGACAATAAAGTAATTTGAAACAAGGACACATGAAAAACATCATATATTATAAAATCATATATTAACAAATTAATTAACGTCACTTGTAGGAAAAATCATAAAAATCAGTGAACCATTTCTCAATTACAAAAGAAGCACATGAGATTTATTATTATGGAGGAGTAAATAAGGTTCCAATTCTATAATTCTTCAAAAACAGATAGAAAATAATAGACAAAAAATTCAAAAATTCATGGGTAAAATAGAAAAAATAGACATAAAAAAGAAAATTTATAGTCAAATTAGTTTTTGAAAAATAAAATATTTTTTAAATTCGTCTCTAAAAATTTTTTTTAATCAAATTGGTCCTTCAAAGATTACGAATTAATTATATCTGTCTTTTAGTTGCTTCACTTATAATTTTTGTCAATGATTAAATATGTGAAATATTAACTGATAGCATACATGACACATAACATATTCAATCAGACGTTAACTAATTAGTCACTAGGTCATATTAGGAATAGAATTTTTGTAATTGGAGGGAATAACTAAATTAATAAATTTTCATAAACATATTTGGTCAATATCTCATTAGACATATCAGATATTATATATGTTATCAATTAACATTTTATAACATCATTCTTTGAAAAAAATTGTTAATAGAGTGATTGGAGGATAAATATGATTAATTCTTAATCTTTGAAGAACTAATTTGATTGAAAAACATTTTTAGGGATGAATTTAAAGAATATCTTATCTTTCAAGAACTAATTTAATTAGTAACCCAGATAAAAAATATACAAAATAATTTATTGATAAAAGTTCATACATGATGTGTATAATAGAGATATATGTGCGTTGTAGTTTCTATAAGTAAGAGCAAGGAAATATATAAGGACTTGATTAATGAAAAAGAGTTTAATTTTGATACACTAATAGTGAAAAATATTTTATACAATTGTATAATTATATTTATTTTTGAATGATCATTTACACCATTAATATAAAAAATAGTTATTTTTTGTTGATGTGACATTACGTAATTAAATACACATATAAAAATATTTTACACTGACAATACATTAAAATTAAATTCAACAAAAAATAATTAAATAGCAAAACTTTGTTGTTAATAATTAATAAGGACCGTTTTAGATATTTATTATTACATAGAATTATATTAAAATTTTTAATTTTGACCAAAATAAATTAACTGAAAAAATTCATTATTTTTTTCGTGTAAAAAATTTTATTAAACCAATCCTTTTTTTGGTGAATAGAGGGACAAGGACCCAAAACTAAACAGCAGCTACACTTCTGGATGAGACACTCCAGATTCATCAACAAATAACAAGAAATGAATTCCTGCCGGGGGAGTATTTCAGTGGTAAGTACTACAATTTTGCTGAAGGCTGTAATTGGCTAACTAATCGGCACATGCATTAGCTTCTCTAGAGTAAACTACCATTTTTACCCACGAAAGTTGAAAACGCTGATACATCTACCCATAAAAAAGAAAATTACCATTTGTACCCATAAAACATGGGTTCCATATAACAAAATTATCCAAACACTAAAAAATCACATAAAAACTCCAAATTACCCTTATCATCATTCGCATAATTTTTTCCTATCCACCACCACCACCACCACTAACCCCATTCTCTCTCTCCTTCCATTTTCTTAGCTCAAAGGCACCACCACCTCATTTCCTTCACTACTATCACCACCACCACCACTATACCTCCATTATCATCTTCTTCACATAAAGCAACAACAACAACAACAACTACAACAATAGAAAAAACAAATTATCTCAGACCACCGCACCACCACCGGTGACCACCAAGCTGTCGCTCCCTCACCCGATTTCCTCTCTTCTTCCTCTCTCTCGCCTCTTCTCACCCATGTTCCCTTCTCTGCTCCTCTGCATAACCACCGCTGCGGCACTCAACAGTCGCTGGCGCCGTCAAGTTCCACCCAACCTCCACTTGCTGCCGTTGCGTCCTTTTCCCCTTTCTTTCCTCCTCCACCCTTTTCCTCTCTCTTTCTTCTTCTTTCCCTTGCCTCACCTCCGCGAGCCTAGGACCACCGTCACCTTCTGTTTTCGCCGCCTTTTGTAACCTTAGAGCCGCCGCCGCTGCCTGATTGCTACTGCTGCCCCTAACCCGTTCCAACTAGCCCTCCATCTCTCGCTGACACAGAGCTCCGATCTAGCCCCTGTCCAATCTGCGGTTCCACCCGCTCTTTCCCAATCTGCAAATCCAGAGACTACTGAACCTACATCATGCAACCATTTGAAGAAGTAGAAGAGAGAGAGAGAAGCAAAACACAGAAGGAAAGAAAGAGAAAGAGAGAGAGAGAGGAAGGAGTTGACAGCGTTGACAGACTCTGGCGGCGGCGACGAGCTCAGAAAATGGAAGGAGAGAGAGAGAGAATGGGGTTAGTTGTGGTGGTAGTGGTGGATGGGAAAAGATGATGCATATGATGATAAGGGTAATTTGGGGTTTTTATGTGATTTTTTAGTGTTTGGATAATTTTGTTATATGAAACTCATGTTTCATGGGTACAAATGGTAATTTCCTTTTTTTATGGGTAGATGTGTTAGCGTTTTCAACTTTCGTGGGTACAAATGGTAGTTTACTCGCCTCCCTATAGATATGAACCATATGGACTATCCAATTTCTCCCCATGAGCTCTTTAAATCTGTAGTAGAGCACCAATCCAGCGTCAATGGAGTCTTTATTTTGAGTAACACTACTGATGGCCGCTTGTGAGTCAAGCTCCACCTTCACCCTTCTAATACCTAGGGTCCACGCCATTTCCAGCCCTAAACAAAGCCCATAATTCTGCCATATAAGCAGAACATGCCCCCAAATTTCTGGTGAAACCCATTTACCATCACTATTTCGAATTAAGCCACTACACCCAACTTTATCAGGATTGTTCTTGGCTGCTCTGTCCATATTAACTTTGACCTAACCTTCCGGAGGGGGGTTCCATTTAATATTAGTTATGTAGTGGGTATTGAGATCACGCCCCATACTCTGTTTGGAGATAGCTTTCCCCACTTCAGTAGCAAATTCTTGGATGATGATGTGACCTGCAGACAGTCTCTTATAGGGATGCTAGAAAATTTTTTGGTTCCTCCAATTCTAAAATTTTCAACATGTAATAAATAAGATGTTTATCCAGTCTTCATGGTAAGAGAAGCCCCAATTGGTACTAAGGCCCTTTTCAACGCATTCCACAAAGTCCAACTGGAAGAAAGTTGCAATGTTGTTTTGTCTGATGAATTTTTTTTCAAATAGGTTTAATAATTCCACAATCTCTCAAAACATGAAGCGTGTCTTCAATATTGATCCCACGATGGTGGCACATAGGTGAAATACCATACCATTGACTTCTTCTCTTGTTTGTCATGATTTTGTTAGGGTAGCTTGCCACAGGAACAATTTCATCCTTCGTGGTCCTTTCCAGGCCCAAACGCATTTCCAAACTTCCTTGTCTTGGAAAGGGGCACTAGTACTGTGTTGATAAGCAGACTTTATAGAAAATCTTTCATCCTTGGAGTGCTTCTATGCTAACTTATCAGGGGGATCGGTGAATTTTGGGACAAGATGCGAACATATACTTTGAATGCAATTAGCCAGCATGAGCTGTTGTAGGTCCTTAAATTTTCAATTCCCTTCACTATTCACATAGTCACAAACTTTCGCATCCTCACCTTCGCAGTTGACATTGAAAAATTTATAATTCAAAAGTCGGCTTCCTAAATTGAGTCAGTCATCCTTCCAGAACTTGGTTGAGGTGCCATCACCCACACTGTGTATCAAGCTTTCTTGTATGACAGGCCATAAATATGACAAATTTTTTCAAAGGTCACTACCCCCCACCAAAGCTCTTGCACTAAGAAGTGAATTTGAAATACTATATTTACTATGGAGGGCCTTAACCCATAGAGCGTTGGGGTTGTTGATTAGCTCCCAACAGATTTTCAAGAGGAAGGCAATGTTTATACTTTCTAAGCTCTTAAATTTTAGACCTCCAGCCTCCTTGGGCATACATAAAGTTTTCCAATTGATCAGGTGGGCCTTCCTATGTTGCTATTCTGATCCTCACACAAAAGTTCTTTGAGCTTTTTCAATTTCATGACACACCATCTTAGGTATGCGAGCATGCTGTATTTGGTAATACGCCATCGGAGTGATGGCAGTCTGAGCCAAAACCACTCTTCTCGCCATTGAAAGGCACTTATATTTCCAGCCGTGTAGTTTGGTCTTTACTTTGTCAAGTATATGAGAATAAGCTCGCTTTTTGTTCCGTCCTTCAAGGATGTAGGCCCCTAAATATCTACCAATTTCAATTGTCTCTATAAATCCTGAACAGGAAGCAATGTCTCTTCTAGTCAAACTGGCAACTCTCTTGGAGAAGTAGATTTGGGTTTTTTGGCTACTTAAAATTTGTCCAAAGGCGTTACAGAATCTTTGGAGGCAACCCATGATCTTTCTCATTTGTGATTTCGATGCTTTCGCAAACATTATGAGGTACTCAACAAATATAAGATGGGATATCATTGGACCTATACTGCCAAAAAAGAAGGGTTTTCAGTCTCCCATTTCTACCAAATCCTCAATGAAATGCGAGAGTCTATCAATGCAAATAACAAAAATATACGAAGAGAGTGGATCTCTTTGACGGATACCGCAATAAGGGATAAATTTATTAGTTGTCTATCCATTCCAAAGAACCTAGAAGCTAGCCAACTTAACACACATCATAATAATCTCTATCAGTTCTCGGGGGGAGGGAAAAGTTCTTAAGAGATTGCTCTAGGAAATCCTAGCTCATATGGTCGTACGCTTTTTCGAGATCAATTTTAATGCCTATAAAACCACTTCTTGATTTGATTTTTCTCATTAAATGAATAATCTCATTAGCCACTATGATGTTCTCCTGAATATGATGACCTGGAATAAAACTGGTCTGGGCAAGAGAGATACGACCATTGAGCATGGGTTTAATTCTGTTAGCAAGAATTTTAGTGATCACCTTATAAGTGACATTGCACAGTGCAATTGGCCGGAACTGGGATATGAATTTCGTATATTCCACTTTTGACACCAAAGCCATGAGGGTATTATTCATAGCTCTGATCTCATTGGGATTGGTCCAACAATTTGCATCAAACTCCCTAAGCTTACCATCCATTATGGACCAGTTTTTCTTATAGAACCCTGCAGTAAGCCCATCATCCCCTGCAACTTTAAGGGACCCCATGGAAAAAATGGCCATTTCAATTTCTTCATTAGATACAAATTCCTCAATTTTTGAATCATTGCTCCATTTAGCGTGGGATACCAATTAGACGTAGAAATGTGACAGTCATGGTTTGTTTTATTCTCTCTAAAAAAGTTTTTGTAATAGTTACAGATGCGGTCTCTTAAGGGAATCTGGTCTTGTTGACGGAGGAAAATTGTCAGTTAGAAATTTTCACAAAATAATCTCATTGAAGTATAGATCCAAACCAACAATCAACCCTCAATTAAAGTTTAATTTGTTTGTCAAAATGTAAACCAATAAAAATCGAGAGTATTTAAACCTCGGGTCGTCTCTCAAGGAATTGCAGGAAAGTGTGCATGTTATTAGTTATGAGATTTTTTTTGGGGTTTTAAAATGATGAGCAAGAAATGTAAATTGAACTAAGATAATTAAAGACACCAACTAAGAAAGGTCTTGGCAAGGGTTGAGAATTGGAATTTCTATCCTCATTATCATCCTCAATTGTGATGTGAGTATATTTTGCTCTCACTTAGTTATCCTCTAACAATTGAAGAAAAGTCAAATGAGCAAAATTGACTCTAATCCACAAGTCCTAACGAAGGATTAGCTTTAGTGGAATTCAAGCCAACTAACAATCCTCAATCACCAATCAACACTAGATTTTGATAATTCAAGAGTCTCCAAGTTACCAACCCAAGTCAAGAATATAAAATTCTACTCTAAAATTGAAAGAGACCTTTTATCAAACACCTAATATGCATAAAAAAATAGTGTAAATTGCAATAATGATAAAAATCTATAGTTACCAATTGCAAGAAAATAATAACAATCACTCAAATAAACATCAAGAAATATAAAACATCAAAATTGTATTAAAGAAACTCCAAATTAATAAAGGTATATTAACATAAAGAGTATCAAAATAAAGAGAGTAACAATAAAAGAAAACTACAAGAACTATGAAGCTAGAAAAATGAAGTGTAAATGAAACTAAATGAAAGCAAGAATCAAATTCTAAACTAAGAAAAAACCTAAATCTAAAATCCTAATTTCTAGATAGAGGAGAGAGCCTCTCTCTCTCTCTAGCAATCTCACTTAAAACATGCTCAAAGATAAATAAAATTCATTGTGTGTTGTCTTGGAATGTTTCCCCCCTTAAAAGAGCTTCCATTTAGCTTTTGGGCATCCAAAATTGGGCCAAAAGGCCCTCTAAATCACAAGCCACGTGAATTCCACCTTGTGCGTACACACAGAATGTTGTGCGTACGCACACTTCAATGTGTGTATCTCCCTTATTTTTTCTTGTGTTCTCCCATTTTGCATGCTCTCCTTCCACTTTTCCTAAGTCATTCTTGCCTAATTAACCTAAAATCACTCAACAAAATATATCACGGTATCGAATGGAATAAAAGTGGAATTAAATTAATCAATTTAAGCACAAAATACCATGTTTTCACACTTAGGTGCAATTTAGAGAGAAATCACAAAAGTATGCTATTCAAGTGTATAAATGTGAGTTTATATAGTGAAATCCACTTAATTCAAGCCAGAATTTATCATCAAATATGGATTCATCACTTGTATCCAAGCACCATTTTCGTCTCTAAGCTTGAGATTCTGTTACTTCGTCTTTTGATGAGAGTTCTGGTGTGAAAGTATTTTGTATTTCGATCACCTTTCACAATTCAGTTTTTTTAGACTTTTAAAGCCAGAGTATTTGCTTTCTATCCAGGATTAGTTCCAATTCTTTATTCAGCTCAACTTCTAGTTTGTCCAAAAAATCACATCTTTCGTACCTGGACGAATTTTGGACACCTCTTAATCTGCTTAATAAAGTTTTCTTCTGCTTGAACATGTTACCAAAAACTAATTGGTTCTATTCCTTAATTTTTATTCTGAAGTCCTGAATAGTATTAGGAAGGCTACTGTCCTTTAGCCAATTCTACTTTAGAAAATTCTGGAAGTCATATTGTTGCATCCACATGTATTCAAATCGAAAAGGTTTGGCTGTTGGACATCTACTTTTCCTCTATCAATATGGGATGGTGGTCTGAGCGGACTATGGGGAGAGTTTCTACAACTGCATCATGAAATCACAGACTCCACTCCGCATTGTATAAAGCCCTGTCTAGCCTCTTAAATATACGACAACTATCACTCCGTAGCAGACCCCTCCAGGTGAATCTGGTGCCTTTGAACCCCCAGGTCTATGTGATTGCAATCATCCATCCAATCCTTCAACCTTCTTATTTGGATCATGTTAAAGGGAGCTCCTTCTTTCTTTTAAGAGACATCCTCAATCTATTTGAAATCTCCACAGAGGAGCCAGGATTGCTGCATTGATGCTGCGAAGTCTTTCAAGAACCGTCTCCCTTCTCTTCGCTTGTTTTCATGCGAACTGGCATATACAATTGTAAGCTCTCAATGGCCAGAGATGTTAGCGACTTTAACATGGAGCGCTTATTCATGCCTTCGGATCTCATTAACCTGCAGGCTAGTATCATTCCAGAGCAGCCAAATTCCCCCTGCAAAACCTTGTGCATCCACAATAATATGATTATTGAAATCAGTTCTTTTGATAGACTCCAAAGCTGTAGCACCACTACAACGTGTCTCCTGTATAGCCACTAAATTAGGCTTATATTGTAACACATACTCCTTTAAGGTCTTGGAGAAGTTGGGGCCTGCAGCCCCTATAGCGTTCCAGCAAAAAATATTCATAACGCAAGAAACGAGGGAGGTATAAGTCCAAAGGGACCAAGGAGAAAAAAAATAGACCAGACCCAATTAGGCCATCTCTACATCTTCCCCCAAAGGGCCAAACCTGTTATCTCTGTTCATCACGACAATAGTTTTCTCTATCATAATCTCATCTAATTCAGAACCCAAGAATTGCATTCCTTCTGGGTTCGATGGTTTAAGGTGGGGTATAGGCCCAATAGGCGTTTCTAACACAAAAGTGTCTCCTGAGCCCATTATCTCATCAGTAACAGGTGGGTTGTCAGAGAAGGGGTTGGGATTACTATTATTAAGAAGGGGTTGGGGAAAGGCCCTCCCCACTTCAGTTGGAGTCATATTGTCCTTACCTAGGATGTGCATAGGCCTTTCCTGATTGGATGCTCTGTTTAAGGTGGTCTGGTAAAAAGCATTTTGGGTTGCTTTAGGTTGATCTTGATTTGAACCTGGTTGGGTCTTTTCTGAATTTTGGGCTATGCTCAAAGCTTTTGCCCTCCTCATATGGCTACCTGACACAAATTCTTTCGGAGATCCTTCCACCTGTTTCCCTGCATGGGCCCTACACATTACCATTATTACTAAGCCAATTGTTGTTGGGTTGATTCTGTACGTCCTCCGGAAATGGATCCTCTCCATTTTTTTTGTCACTGGAGAGAATAAAGTGTAATCTCCCACCTTTAATTCTACAAATGGGACCAGAAATAAATGAGAGAGAGAATGCAATGAAAGGTGAGATCTTCCACTGGATACCATCCAGTTTTTTCTCCACTGGAGAGGATCCACTTCCTACGTCCTCCACAGCGAGAACTTCCTATCTTGATTTTATTCCACTACCTCTTTCTGTCCTTTCTGACCTCCCTAGTGAGCACCTCCAGCCACATTTCCTCCCTCACCATTAGCTTGTCTCCTTGTCCTTTTTTGCTTTTTAACCACCATCCATGGCCCAAACATTGGAGTCTTTTGAATTACTGTTTTACCCTTATTTTTTGGCCTCCTTATCCTCCTGTCTTTGATGCCATTTTGGCTCTCCTCCTGCGGGTTTGTCTGATTTTTCGTATCTTGGTCTCCATTTGTACCTCCGGCTGTTGCACTTTGTGCTTTCTCTACACATTCTTTAATATGACCAAACTTTTCACATGTGAAGCATATCATATACAGCTCTTCATATTCTATGTGAAAGTTTCTCCCATTCACTAGGTATTTGAAATGCAAAGGCTTATCTAGATCCATCTCCACGTAGAGATGTGCGAACTTGTCTCTGGTCTAACTAGCAGTATACATGTCCACTTTCAATGTATTTTCAATTTGATCCCCAACTGTACCTAGGAACCGCTTATTATAGTATTTAATAGGGATATCTGGGAGGCATACCCATGTTGCAATTTTATTGATGGCCACTCCAAAGGGATAGAAATCTAGTGTCCATTGCCGGATAGTGAGGTAGTGGTCGAAAAGGAGCCACGACCTTCCCTCTATGACATGCCAATAGTCATCTTCATTGTACAGCCTGGCAACAAAGTATTCATTTCCAAGGTCTATTAAGACCATACCTCCTATTTTGGCCCACATGGTATCCAATTTCCTTTTGAGGACTCTATAACTAATCCTTCTCCCTAGAAGCTTGATAATGAGCGCCTGCTTCCAAGGCTTCTCCAATATTTTCTTCTCAGTTTTGTTGACATGGATGCTGAAGGTGCCATCTTGAAGCATTTTGACTGAGATAGATGGGTTACTATGTTCCTCCTTCTTCTTCTGGCGTATGGCTTCCCTTTGAGCTTGACTCATCTCCAGTTCTCCCATGTCTGTCCCAAAGTCACTTTCTAAAAAGTCTTCAGACATACCCTTATCCTCATTAGAGTCCTCCGATTCTACTGGTTGTGGCTCCAAGCTACTGTGGATGACAAGGTCTGCGTATGTTCTTCTTCTTCCATTCTCCCTCATAAAGGCAGTCTTATTAAACATCCAAGGCTCCTTTCTTGGAACTCTCAACGTTTATCCTCCAAAAACTCCAACATCATTTTGTATCTTATTCTTTCTCCGTTGGAGTTGGTCCGCTTCTTCAAGCGATGGTTCCGGTTACATGACGTTTCCTTCTCTGGATTGATGTTCTCACAACCAATCCTAAATTTAGTCTAGAGCTGCTCAATCATTTTTATTTTTGAGTGAATACCCAATCCAGTCCCTAATAATTTTTTGATAGACTGCGAGGCCTCCGAACAAAAACAAAAAAATCTTTTTTGGCTCTTGATATTTAATTTTGTGAGACTAGTTAATCCCTTTGTCAATGATCTCTTTTCAAAACATACTTATATGACACCTTAATCATTAATATATCCTCCATTTAATTTTATAAGTAAAAATAATTTAAAAATTACTAATATTTTTTTACACAATAAATTTAGCTAATGTATTTGAAAAAGATAATAAAAAAATAAAACTAAAAACTAAACGACATTGACAATTATCATTAAAAGACAATGAGATTCTCAACAAAAAAGAATTTGTTAATCCTAGTTGGTTCTCAATAGATAAATCAACTGTTTAACATGCCATGTAGGTTTATTACATTAATACAGAGAAAAAATATTAATAGAAAGACTAATCAATCTCACAGAAAAATATTCTTTTGAAATAATTGTTAGAAGCCGTTTATAAATTTTTTTTCTTTGGGAAAAAGACAGATAGGTTCTTGACTTTTCAAACTTTTGACAAATACATCCCTGACAAAATTTAAATACAAAAAAGTTCCTGACTTTAACAAACGGAGGACAATTTAGTCCTTCCGTCTATTTGCTTCTCATACACCTAACGGAACCGGCTGACGTTGCTGAAACGGTGTACAGGTGTCCGTTACGGTGCCACGTTGGAAGGGAAAAAAAGTTTGAAGGACAAATAAGTCCTTGACGTCATTTTACAAATAAAGTTCGAAGGACAAATATGCCTTTGAGAATTTTTTTTCATTATATTTCTATTATGCTTCTATTATGAGAATTTAGTTTATAAAATTAGGCTCATTTTTTTTTGTATGGAAAAAATATTAGTGTTTTTGTTGAAAATGGGAGAATGTGGTGTAATTATAGATGGGTGGATTTTTTTTGTGGGAAGTCAACACGTGGGGGCGTGGTGCAACACGTGGGGGGCGTGGTGAACACGTGGCATCATTCTGGCCAACACGTGGGGGCGTGTTGAACACGTGGCAGCATCTTAGCCAACACGTGGGGGCGTGTTGAATAATTTCCATAATACTGTAATACACTTCAAATGTCAATATTCAACCAAAACACCAATTTTTTTTCCATATTAAAAATAATTTCTGATAAAATTATGCTTGTATTTTGAAATCTAGTTAACTTGTTTTATTCTACAATTTAAATTATTTGTATTAAAATTGTAGAAATTGGGCTTGTTATGTTTCTACTCTTTTTCTTAAATTGCATTAGTTTAGTTTTAGTGCATTTGTATATTATATTAGAATTTGTTAAATTACATTAGTTCAGTTTTCATCATACCAGTGGCATTAGTTAGCATCAGTTCATTTATGCATCAAGTTAGCATTAGTTCATTTGTGCATCATTCATGTATTAAGTTAGCATTAGTGCATTTGTGTATTATATTAGAACTAGTATTTTTATGCATAATAACATTACGAGAATATTTTTTTTAAATTATAGTTCACTTTGCTCTAACAGTATAAATTATGCATGACACAAAAGATTTATAAAATCAAACTACTTTTACAAAAAAATCGTAAGTTGACAAAAGTTTCTGACTAAGAAGACCAAGATATCTGCAGATAAAAAATTAAATAATAAGATTTTTAGCTATTATTTTTATATGAAAAAGTCTAATTTTTTATTAGTAATTAATTTTAACATTCGTTATCTAAAATTTAAAATAATTTAATGTGTATAATTTTACATTTAAAATATTTTAATTGTAAAAAAATATCGAATGACATATTTTGATTTGTCAAATTACTAATATAAAATATAATTATATATAGAGTAAAAATAGTAGAGAGAAATATAAAAATGGAGAGAGGTAGATGAGAAAATTTAGAAAATGAGTTTATTAATTTTGAAAAAAAAAATTCTCAAGGACCTATTTGTCCTTCGAACTTTATTTGTAAAATGACGTCAATGACTTATTTGTCCTTCGAACTTTTTTCCCCTTCCAACGTTGCACCGTAACGGACACCTGGACACCGTTTCAGCCACGTCAGCCAGTTCCGTTAGGTGTATGAGAGGCAAATAGACGGAAGGATTAAATTGTCCTCCGTTTGTTAAAGTCAGAGACTTTTTTGTATTTAAATTTTGTCAAAGATGTATTTATCAAAAATTTGAAAAATTCAGGGACTTATTTGTCTTTTTTCCTTTTTCTTTTTTTTTGGTCAGGGACTGATCCAGTTAGACCGAAGCGTAACTGAACCGGACCAACACACCCAAAAAGCCCCCCGACCCGGACGACCCATCCCCAACAGACCCATCCTCGTCGTGCCCATGACTGCCGTTTCTTCGGGTTGAAGATCTCCATCTTCAGCTCACTGGTCCCCGTCCTCGAGTGTTATCGTCCTCCTGTCCTCGCCGCTTCGACGCCATCTCATCCTCTTCTTTTCAGATGTCTTGTAACCTCCGCAGCCTGAAAGTCAATGAAAGTCTATTGTAAAGGAGAGAAAAAAAGCCACAGATCTTGACTGAAAAAAAAGAAGAGGAAAAACTCCTGAATAACGAAGTCGTTGGCAAAAAAAGAAGATGAAAGAGAGAGAGATAGAGGGAGCGGCGCGGCGGAGGAAGATCACCGGGAAATGGCGATACACCTGGCACCTGTGGATGACGCTGCTGCTCCACATCGCCGCCATTGTTCTATTCACGAGAGGCTTTCTACTCACGAGAACAGAGCTTCCCCATTACAGCAACTCCTCTGACGTGTCCGAATCACAGTGCCTCTATTCTTCCTCTCACAACAACACCACCACTTCCTCTTGGACTAAACCCGCCGTTAACCGCCTCATCATCATCGTTCTCGATGCCCTCAGGTACTCTACGTATTATATAATATGTATACTAATACTTGTTTAGTTGACCTTCAATTGTGATCTATGTTGCTTACATATGAATACGATAATTGAATACGATTCATCACGATATGTAAATGCGACACTTAAATGAAGAAATGAGTTACAAATTTAACAAGTTTAAGATAGTAATATTTGATGCAGATACGTGTAATCGAGTAAAAGTGAACTATCTGAGCATCATACATTGTGATTAACGGTTGTCATGTTATAATTATTTGTCGCTCAGGTTTGATTTCGTTGCTCCTAGTACCTTCTTTCCAGGTATGTGCCTTACTCTTGAATCTTTAACAATTGTTGCACGTCATGATTTTTTTTTCTTTGAATTTGTTAATCATTATTATTGTATGTTCGTTAATGTGTGATGTGATGGCAGAGTCGAAGCACTGGATGGATAAGTTGAAAGTTCTGAAGGAAGTGGTATCTAAAAGTCCAACTTCAGCTAAGATTTTCAAGGCCATTGCTGATCCTCCTACCACCAGTTTGCAGCGCTTAAAGGTTTGGTCGAATTTCAAACTGTTTTCTTTTCATTATATATCACTTAACTTTGTTAACAGTTACATTTTGTTGTATGAATCACAATTCTCTCACTTGGAATGTGTAGCTTTGAGCTGACAGCTTTCTCATATTGTATTATCTTATGTTATGATAGGGCTTGACGACTGGTGGGCTTCCTACTTTTGTAGATGTTGGTAATAGTTTCGGCGCCCCGGCCATTGTTGAAGATAACTTTTTAAATCAGGTTTACAAAACTTCGCATTTCAAATATTGATTTTTTATTTTTTCTTTTCAAGATTTTAGCAGGTTCTACTTTTAAATTCCAGATTTTGAATAGTCCTCCAAGGTAGTTTGATCTAAACTTTATCTATTAACATAACAGTTGGTTCAAAGTGGGAAGAAAGTTGTTATGATGGGAGATGATACATGGACACAGTTGTTTCCACATCATTTTGAAAGATCGTACCCATACCCTTCTTTTAATGTCAAAGATCTTGATACAGTAAGCCTTATGAAGATTGATTTTCGAGTTACTTTCTGATGCAGTCAGTACCTATTAATTTGAGTAGTGGGGGATTCTCTCTTTTCTTTTGCTCCATTTTTCAATGACTATGACATACTATTGCATATTGTCTAGGTTGACAATGGATGCATTGAACACTTATTTCCATCCCTGTATGAAGATGATTGGGACGTCCTCATTTCACATTTTCTTGGAGTGGTATGCTTTATTGTATACTAGCTAATACTCCCACTATCCATATTCTATGCCCTGTTATTCAGATTATTGTGAACCTTGTCTTGTATTGTTTCTGCCTTGGTCAGGATCATGTTGGACATATATTTGGTGTTGACTCCACTCAAATGACAGAAAAGTTGGAGCAATACAATAGCATTTTAGAAGTAAGTTTTTGTACTTCCTGATTTTGACATTTATTTGTGGTCTACCTGGCATAGTTCTCTGTTACTTCTCTTGTTTTTTGATTGTCCCTTGGTGTGTGACGGGGCTTTTGTGGCTTCTGTTTGTTGCTTTGATGATCCAATCATTTTTTCGTTATGCTTTTTTACTACATTCCTGGGCTTATGGAACCTCTTCATGTCAGTTGCATGGTGGTGAACTGGTCATTTAGTTATCCAATACACGCGGTTTAGTCTTTTATTAAATCCCGTGTTTAGTTAATGAATGAAGTTGCCTGATTTTGTTTTAGAAAGTTATTGAAGTGCTGGAGAAGGAGTCTGGACCTGGGAGATTACATGAGAATACTCTGCTGGTGGTAATGGGTGACCATGGACAAACTTTAAATGGTGATCATGGTGGTGGGGGTGCTGAAGAGGTATATTCATTACATGTGGTATCTGTTGATTTCTTTTTTTTTTTCTTTTTCGTGTGTGTGTGTGTTCGAACATTGATTAATTTATATACTTTTCTGAAATTTTACTAAGGATATTTGCAATGATGCCTTGCAGGTGGAAACTGCAATTTTTGCTATGAGTGTTAAGAAACCTCCTTCTTCTGTACCAGTTGAATATGACACCTCTTCTTGTCAACTAGATCTGGTATTTACTCCTGCTTTTACGCATACATAATCATGCTGGTTTCTCCACCTTTTCTGCATGATTAGTACCCCTACTGTACTTGTAGAAAGCTAAAAATCGACAACATAAAATAATTTTGAAGATCTTGAATCAAAGACCATATCTAGTTTTGGATTATGAATTTACTATCACCCCCCCCCCCCCCCCCAAAGATTGGAAAAACTGTTTTACATTTCTGCACTTAGATCAATAATTCTTTTTCTGGGATGAATTTACTATCTTGCTTTCCATATCAGGATGGGAAGAATGTCTGCGTCAGCTCTATGCAACAGGTTAGGAAAGCTATCAATTGTAATGGCATTATGAAGGCCCTATATGCAACTTAATATATTAATGCCTATATTTTCATATAATCTTTGCAGCTTGACTTCGCAGTAACAATGTCAGCATTGCTTGGCATACCTTTCCCTTATGGAAGGTGCAGTGTAAGCATCCTGTCTAATGCTACTATCTGCTTCTGCTGTTCATGTACTTTTTTAACCATATAAGTGAATAAGAAATTTTCATATTTCTGTCTCTTGTGACACTAATCTTATTCTTGAATCATTTTCTCAATCTAGAAGCTTCTACTTGGAAACTTAGTTTGGCATTTTCTTATGGCCTTTTTTGTATGACATTTTTATTAATGGAAATTTATAACTATATTAAGATTTTTTTTTCCTTCTCTCTTCTCAGCATAGGTCAAGTCAATCCCGAACTATATGCTTTAGGAGCAGGTAGTTGGAACTTGGATGTGTCGCAACAGTTATCAGAATCAGATATCTGGATACAGAATTATGCTAATATACTGTGCATAAATTCTTGGCAGGTACATACCTTGAGTCTTTGGTTATAAATTACAGATTACCAATTCTGTTAATTTTCTGTTGTTAATGTACTTTTGGTTAAGAAATGGACTTGGTAGTGTGACCTCTAAAGTTTTGAAACTACCTCTCTTACCAACTGCTTGTGCTCTTATCTCTCCGAGATATTTGTTGTCTTCAAACTTCTGCCAAATCTCTTATTTCTCCATCTCATTCAAGAAACTACTGTTATGGAAACCCATGGTTATATTTAGGAAAAGGATTTCCTGATGGGATTTGATAGTTGGTGCTACAATCCTGCTCAAATGTGCAGACTGATCTATGTTTTTTTCTTGAAAGAAATAAAAAACCCCAAAAAATTTACTTTCATGTATTTCCTACTTAAAATGAATTTAGTTTCTCATAGCTACATTCATGTTTTATGCTTCCAAAGTGACTTGAATTTGTTTAAGCAGCACAATCTTGGGCATTACTACTAATTTCTTCAATGTTAAATTATTGTAATTCCATAGATTATATAAGCTACTGAGAGATAGTTGTTTCAATGATGAATTCCCCATATTCAGGTGAAGAGATATATAGATGCTTACTCAGCTTCTTCAGCTGTTGGCTTTTCCAGTGATGACTTATCCCGAGTAGCAAGTGTTTATGCTCAGGCAGAGAATCATTGGTTGCGTTCAACCAAAAAGCTGCAGCTTGATAAAAAGGACATTGATGCGTTAGTGCCTGCACTTAAGAAGCAAATTGAGTCATACTTCAATTTTCTAAGAACAGTTGCTGAGTTAGCTCGGTCAAAATGGACCGAGTTTGATTTACGTATGATGGGTGCTGGTATTGCAATAATGTCAATATCACTTATGTTTCAAGTTCTTGCCATCTTGAGGGCGAACAGTCAAGATGGTGCAACACTTGCATCATCTGGATATGCTTGGTTTTTCTCTGCCTCAGCTTTTGCATTCTTTTTACTGGGAATGCGCGCAGTCAGTTTCCTTTCAAACAGTTTCATTTGTAAGTGTGGAATTTTATCAAATGAATTTAATCCTCCAGGATTGTCATAATTCATATCTATTTATTTTGTTCACTTGAAGTTGTCAAATACAATAAGTTTTCCAGGATGTTTATATTTCGTAGTTTAATTTTTCACTTCAACTTTGTTTTCAGTGGAGGAAGGTAAAGTGGCAAATTTTCTTTTGAGCACATCTGGGATCGTTGCATTACGCAAATCTGTTGTCAAGGGGAAACTGCTAAAAGAAGTATGTATTTTATCTCTGTCTCCTTCATTTAAAACTAAATTATATCTGAACATGAACATGCTATATATATATATATATACACACCCCAAGTTTCTGATTAACTCTTGAATTCTTGAACCCATATGTATTTCTTGCAGAGTGTTGGTTTCCTTCTCTTGAGCACCTTTTGCCGATTTGGAATAGAAATTGGGCTGTCCAAGCAGGCTTCTACTTCTGCTTTCATGAAAGAGTACACTTCATGGATTCTCAATATTGCCTCTGGTTTAGCTGTATGGAACCATGCAGCTGAAGTTGTACCAATTCTCGTGCTGATTATTTTAGCATTCTGGCTATACAAGGCCACCAGTGACATCTTCTTTGGTTGGCCGAGGAAGATTGTTGTTGTGTGTACTATCTTGAGTTATATGCTGATCATAGTGCATTGGATCACTGAAAATAATAGATATATATTAGCATTTATGCCTGAAAGCATTGGAAGAATTTATATTCCAAGAATCGTATATGCTATTCTTCTGGGACAACTGTTATTATTAGTATTTGCTCAACTATTCAAGGGTAACTCTTCAGATTGCAAGACAAATTTGGTTGTAAAAACGACAGCAATGCTATCTGCATGGAGTTCAACTGTCATTCTTCTTTCTGGAAAACAAGGTCCTATGGTTGCTTTTGCGTCCATAGTTGGAGGTGCTTTTTCCTTTTATGCCATATGTTTTATCAAGTTGCTAATCTTGCTGTATAATAATTTTAGTACATTTCTGCCGTTGCTTTTTCCTTTTATTTATGCTGCTAATATTTGTAATTTAGCAATTGTATTGTCATCTATGAGCGATTTTATGAGTAAACAAATCAGCATGATCATTTGTGAAGAAATGCCTGTGACTTTCCCTTCCAGGTTATTGCATTATGAGGTTGTGCGATATAGAGGATGATGCAAAGAATGGACCTCAGAGACGTCTTTCAATTGGTCCTTTTCCTGTGATGCAATGGAACCTCTTTGCCACATGTCTCTTTTTCTGCAGTGGTCACTGGTATAATGCAACTTCAGTTGTTTCTGATTTGGAGTTATATATATATATTTTTTTCTTCTCTTAAGGTTTTCTGTAACTATACTTCATTTGCCTTGAATCCATTTCAGGTGTGCTTTTGATGGTCTCCACTATGGTGCTGCATTTATAGGGTAAATAATAAGTCAAATTTCTGTTTTACTTTTTGAGGAGTATATATATTCTTAGATACTAGTGAAGTCAGATCTTGGAACTATCATGTCGGATTTTTAAAGGGCTTTCAAATCTTTCTGCTGTTTTATATATATATATATATATATATATATATATATATATATATATATATATTACTCACATGCAAATGAATAATATAGCTCTAATGGATTTTCAGGTTTGAAGAATTTATGCTTGTCCCCCAAGCAATCATTCTTACACTTGACACCTATGGCTTTTCTATCATCCTTCCAGTATTTGGACTTCCGTTTCTTGTAGCAATGAAGTATAAGGCTGATCTAGGGAAACATGTTCTTTTCACACAGTTATCTCAGGTGAGTTCCCATACCTGAGAGTAGATCCATTAGTTGATCATTCAAAGCACCACATATTCAACCGTTGATCATTCTTGTTTATATATATAGATGTATACAACATATGGGCTCATAACAGCAATTATGACGACATTTACCATATATTGTGTCACAATGCATAGGCGGCACCTGATGGTAAATTCACTTCTTGAATCGAATATCTTTCATCTATCATTTCTGCATATTTTGTAGCTAGCACAATATATTCGGTGCTAAATTTTTATTTATTTTTGTTTGTTTTCAGGTTTGGGGTTTGTTTGCCCCAAAGTTTGTTTTCGATGTGTTTGGTCTTCTCCTTACAGATGTCTTGATTTGTTTGGCCTCACTTTACTATTTTGATCAAGGAAAGGATGGCCACAATCACAATTGAGATTATCAGGTTGTTGTATAACACACTCTGATCAGTTTATAATTTTTTAATATTTTTTTGTTAGATGCTTTTAAGTTCCCATAGGCTGTCTTTTTTCTCTGTTTTTGGGTGATCTGAGTTGCGGTTAATTTCGTTTTTTCTTCCTTCTTTTTCCCCCTTCTTCATATTCTTTCCTTGGTGAACTTAGTAAAAGCATATTTTTGTGGGTAGGGTACGGGCTTGAATCTGTAGTTTCCTGATGATGCAGAGAATTTTGATGTTAACTATTATTATAACATAATCTAGTTATGAATTAAGTGGTTCTTTCACTCTTAATGTGACGTCACTTACTCACTTTTACACTTAAAATTGTTTCAGAAAAATCCCCCCCCCCCCCCCCCCCATGTTTTTTTGCCCCCTGTTCCGGCATAGACACGTTAAAGAGGTATACCTAAAACAAAGTTTATGAAATATGTTTTTTTGTGAAATATTTACATATTTCTATTTTATTGCTAGAATAATCTTTTCTCCTTTTTAAAAGCAGACTTCCAATATAATAAAGAGTCTCTTAATGAGTTAGTTCAAGGTTGCCTACACGATGAGACAAACCTTCATCCATGTAATACTTTGTTGTTATGTTTACATGCCGTGATGCGTTGTCTGTGGAACTTGTTGCATTAATTTGCAAGTGATTAATGTTTGAAGGGTACATCCGTACATAGAATGAACAATTTAAAATGGAATTTACTAAATGAAAAGTATCAGCAACATATTAGCAAAACCATTTAATCAAATAAACGAAATCCCTAATTCATTCATTTGAAAGGGCAGAACAAACGGAGGGGGGGGGGGGGGGGGGAATTGAATAAGTCCTGATTAATTAGCAGACTGTATAATGCCAATTGCTCAAGGACTAAACTTGCATCAGGTGATTATGTCCATTTCGACAAATTCTCAAATTAAAAGATGACGCAACCTGCCGAAAAAGAAAAACAAATTCCATGAAACTGTTAACTCTCTAAAAAATTATGATCACACTTCAGCATCGGCTTGAAGATTAGACGACATACGGATGAAAGAAACTTATCTAAGTTTTATCTATTCTCAAATTAGCAATCGACGGCAACTTAATTAACTTGTAATAGAAATTTACAAATTACAATGTGATACTGACAGACCAACTTTGGGTATTCCTCCACATTGTTTTGGCATGCAGGCTATGCCGCTATGGCCTCATTTTTTACAAGGCACAACAATAAATAGTATTCAATATTTCATCATTTATTAGTCACTGTTGTCCTTGTGAGTTGTCATCCTGCATGCAAGGAACTCACTACTGGAGTGATTGTTATAAAAGCAATCACTTCAGTGGAGGAATTAACATCATCAAGAAGCCCCTCCTTTACATTTCTCTACTGCTTTCTAGCTCGGGCCTTGCTTAGCCATGGTAAATACTGCACATCATGTTCCACACTACATTGTTTAACTTTCTTTTGGTCTGATTGAACCACTGATATTTGGATTCTGTTATCATAAATCTAATCAAATTGCAGTTGGGCGAAGCATTTGATTTTAATTAGTCATAAAAGGGTTCATTATTTCATTTTGTTGCTTGGCTAATTCTAATAATTGAGAAATCATCTTGCACAAAAATAGTCAAACTATCTATTTAACATGTTATCTTAGGTGCATGCAAAATAATGGTTTAAAAATAATGACTCTGAACGGCTATAGTGTTTAAATACTATATTCTTTTCTCTTAAGAAATAATTTGCTGAAATGGCTTTGTATCAAAATGCACATATATAGGATTCAAAAGATGAGTCTAGCTTGAAAGATGCTGAGTATCAAGTTGCGAAGATTCGAAGAAAAGGAGGATATAGAGCAGCTTCTTTCGTCTTTGGTAGGTAAACTATGTCCGATAAGAAAAATTGTTATGCCAAACTGGCAATTTCTTTATTAGTATGTTAAGACTAATTAATGAGTCCAATTTGTTGTTCTTATTACTGCAGTAATGATGTTGCTAGATAACGTAGGGTTTGTGGCAAACATGGTTAGTTTGGTTTTGTATTTTGGGTCAGTCATGTATTTCAACATCCCTGGCTCTGCAACAACCACAACAAACTTGTTGGGCACTGCTTTCTTGATCCCCATCCTTGGAGGATTCATCTCTGATACCTTTCTTAATCGCCTCAACACTTGCATCCTCTTTGGCTTTATTGAGTTGTTGGTAAAGTACTTACAAACTCGAGCTATTTAAATAAAAGAATTTAACCCGTGACCTCTTAGGTGAGTATGGGGAGACTATGTCATTTGAGCTATAACTCATTGGCTACTTTATTGTTATTGTTGTCCTCTAATGTAGGTGCTTTTGAATTATATTGTAGGGATACGTTCTACTTGTGATTCAATCCCATGACACAAAACTTCAGCCATCATCACCATGTGGGGAAAAGGGTTGTGTACATGGCAGAAAAGCTGTGCTCTTCTACGCTTCAATATACTTTTTTGCAGTTGGTGCTGGTGGAATAAGAGGGTGTGTACCTGCCCTCGGAGCTGATCAATTTGATAACAATGATCCAAAAGAACGCAAGAAACTAGCAAGCTTCTTCAATTGGTTCTTGTTCTTCATCACAATAGGTGCTAGCATTGGAGTCACAGCTGTGGTTTATGTGAGCACTGAAATTGACTGGTACAAAGGTTTCATCATATCATTGGCGTGTTCTGCCGGAGGCCTTTTCGTCATTGCCGTGGGAAAGGCTTTCTATCGTACCCGAGTGTCCGGAGATAGTCCATTGTTGAGTGTTCTACAGGTTCTGATCTTCATTTCCGTCCCTTTATTTCCATTCAATTGTTTCTTGCTAAGCAAGTTATTCAATACTGATACTTGTTAATTCAAGATCAATGTTCTTGCAGGTTCTGTTCGTCACAGTAAAGAATTTAGGGACTAAACTACCTCAAAATTCTGATCAATTGCATGAAATACAAAGTGATGAGTCCAATTTGATGAAAAAACTGATCCCTCATACTGATCAATTCAGGTTAGTATTTACAATAATGTTTCAACTACTCTTTGTTAAAAGCATGAAACTACTATAATCCATAATTTGATTTTCTACACTATGATAGGATTCTAGACAAAGCAGCGGTTCTAGGAGAAGGCAAAGAACCAAAGAAATGGGAAGTTTGCACTGTGACACAAGTGGAAGAAACAAAGATCCTCATAAGAATGATGCCTATTCTTTTTAGTACCATAATCATGAACACATGTTTGGCACAACTTCAAACCTTCTCAATTCAACAAGGAGTTAGAATGAATCCACACATTGGCCGATACACCATCCCGCCTGCTTCAATCCCCGTAATCCCTCTAGTATTCATGACTGCCTTAATTCCGGTTTACGAATTCGCTTTTGTGCCTCTTGTTCGCAAGATAACAGGCCACCCCAACGGAATTACAGAACTGCAACGCGTTGGGGTCGGCCTTGTCCTATCCGCGATCTCAATGGCCATAGCTGGCATCATAGAGGTTAAAAGAAAGGATGAGTTCAAAAACCACAACCATGTTATAAGCCTCTTCTGGCTCTCCTTCCATTATGCAATTTTCGGCATAGCCGATATGTTCACATTGGTAGGATTGTTGGAGTTTTTCTACAGGGAAGCACCCGAAGGAATGCGCTCGCTCTCTACTTCATTCTCGTTTCTTTCGCTGTCCATTGGTTACTTCTTGAGCACGGTATTTGTAGAAATCATAAACTCGGTTACAAGGAGGGTCACAAAGAGCAAGATAGGGTGGTTAGAAGGGGATGACTTTAACCAAATCCATGTTGAATTGTTCTATTGGTTCTTAGCCGTATTAAGCATGATTAACTTTGGCGTATACCTTTTATGTGCAAAATGGTACAAGTACCAAAATGCTGTTCCATTTGAAAGTGAATTGGTGTCTAGGAATGATGCAGCTCTTAGAAATGATGAAATAGAGGACACTGCAAAATGAGGAACAAAGAAGAGAAAGCTCTTAGTTGTAAGATTTTCTACTAAGAACATTCACAACCATTTGTTTAGTTTTGTAACGCTACGTAACCATATAAACATAGGTGAAAATTTCGATGCAATTATCTTCATGTAAAAAATGATAGGGGAGAACTGATCATCTTACATGAAAACAACTGCATATGAGTAGTCACGATAAAAAATAATAAATATAAAAGATTATAAATATTTTTAGAATATATATTAAATGTATCTCAAGAATATGTAAAACTTTTTTTTTATTGTTCTTGAAGAATATGTAGAACTTAATTCCTAGTGGTGGCCACCTCCATTAATTATTGTCCTTTGTCAATGATGATTAACACATGGTCAATTTATTTATTTATGTATTTTTTGGAAAAGAAATTGTAATCAATAATTATGTAGCTTGTAATAGAGATAATGATTATTCATGCATTGAGGTTCTGGTCCCATATTGATTTGAGAGAACGATCGAGTGAGAGATCTCATGCCACTATTCAATTAAAACCATTGAGCATGGCGAGATCTAGTAAAGGATGATATAATTATAATGTATTCTTGAGGGACCTAGTACCAATTCCACCATTCATGGTGATGTCTCATTTTATATTCCACTTGATATTTTGATATTTTATAAAAAAAATGGTAGGGAAGGTAAAAGTTTGTATAGAACAAAATATTACTTTTCTTTTTATCCCATAATGATCCAGATGGCTTTAGAGGTTATAAATTATTTGAAGAATGTTATATATACCACCTTCCCATACGTATCTTTTGTATACTTATTTTTTATATTAAAAAATCGATAAAAAAAAGTTGGGGTGGGGGGGGGGGGGGAGAGGGGAAAGGATAAAAATTATTTTTATACCACAAAATATATATAAAAAACTATACACCAAAAAGGTACAACAATCATTTCTCAAATTATTTTCACCAAACAAAAGTAATAGATGGAAATTGGAAGCGTTGACATGATGAAAAGAATTTAAGTTAACTGCACCTTGCAAGGTCACTATCACATGTGTTTCGGCTATTTATTTTCTTTTGGGTTGAGTGGCGGTGGATATATTTATGAGATAAAAGAAAAACGTTTAACTAATACATGTCTTTTAAAATTATTAATTAAAAAATATTTATAAAAATATAAAAGTTTAAAATTTTAATGTATTTATTATATATTTGTTAAATATATTAGTTGAAGCATTTTCTGATGCTTTAAAAAAACGAAGAAAATCAGAGATTCTCTTGTTCATTATGTGTGGATTCTGTTTGTTTAGAGATGTTAGTCTTTTCTGAACCAATCAATGCAAATATGCATTGTTTTGTACACCTCATAATATATTATCATCAAATCAAATTTGATTGATCTAGTGGTTAATTTATTAGTCTATTATTAAAAGTTTGAATCACACTTCGTGCATATAGTAATTTATTAGCCAACCATAAACTTTTAAATAAAACTCCAATAAGATGAATTCGTCTTTAACCTATCGAAATGAGGATATCAACCTTTTTTGTCGAGACATTGACACTAATAGAATCCTGTAATACGCCAATGAATTATAACTCAAATGACATAATCTCTCCATATTCACCTAAGAAGTCGCATGTTCAAGTCTCCCTATCTTTAGTAAAAAAAAAATAGAGTCCTGTAATATGGTAATTATTTATATAAAGATATTTTTATATAAAAAAATTATCTTAATATATTATTAATATAAAATAATTTTATATATATTTAATTATATAATATATTTTATGTTATTAATATGTTAAATTAAATTCATGAAAACAATAACTAAAATATTAATATTATTATATTAAATAATTTAATCAAATATATGTTATCAAACAAATTTGAACTATTATTTTGAGAGGAAGTAATGAGGTTGTAACATTGGTGGAAGAGGACAAAGATGATGGAGAGAGGAAGTAGGTGGGACACAATTTTTGAGGATTCTTCCAACAAACATTGCTGGTTATGATTTATGAAAGTGTGTTACAGCTTTTCCATTCCCATGTTTAATGTCGGTGCCACTTTTTACCCTACATTCCTCCTCCTTGTTATTGCCAAAACAAAAAGAAAAAACCAATGCTTGTAACTTGTAACTTGTTACACTTCTACATCACCCACTGTCATTCTATTTTTTGTTATTTATTTATTTATTTTTAATTCCTTCATTTGCACTATTATTTCTTCTCACTTCTATGCAAACACACATTCTAGTGATGTTTCAAGTTTGCTTCTGAATCTGTTTCTTCATCATCATTTGATTTCTGTCTCAACTTTTAAGCCCTGTTTCTGTTCCGTTACAATGCTATAAATGCTGCATTCAATGACCATTTATGACCAAGTAGAAGAAAACTTTCTTCTTTGTTTCTTTTAGCCATTTTTTGTAAAGTGAACCTTTTTACCAACTTCCATAGCCTTGGAAAGTCTTAGTCTTTTTTCTTCTCAACAGGAATATACTTTTCCTGTACTTGCTTCTCCAATTTATTAGAGATTCTGGGGAAGTGCCACTTTTGGTTGTCACTGTCTTACTCAAACTACATTTGGTAATGTTGAAAAGAAGCAACAGTTTTGGAGCCATGAGGATGCTATGCTGGGGGTTTGGGTTTATAGGGTTCATGTTTGTGAAATTGGTACAAGGATTTGAGAATGGTAATGTCACAGATATGCTGTATTTCAATAATAACAGACCTTTGATGGTTGGTCTTACTCTTATTTATGGTGCTGCCGCCAAAGGAGCTGGTATTGCTTGCTCTCTTTCTCTCTCTCCATTCATTCATTCTCTTTTGGAAATGTAATTAATTTGTTTTTGAGTAATGTGTACTCTATCTGCTCCATAGACTCTGAAATTTATGATTTTTTTAATGATTATTTTATCCTTTTCTCAATCAAATAAAAGGGGTTATGATTTATGAATAGTTTGTGTTGTTCTTGATATGGTAGCTGTTTTCATGTCTCATTAGTATCTGCACCAAATTATGTTTCCTGAGTTTGCTTGAGATCTGGAGAGATATGATATTGCAATCCGACATTTTCAAGATTCTAGAACATTCTATTCCTATGAAAGTTGCCAGATACTCTCTCACTAGCCATGAATTGTGTTACTTTGTGCAGTATGTCTTGATGGATCTTTACCAGGTTACCACTTCCACCGCGGATATGGCGCCGGATCAAACAGTTGGCTCATACAATTGGAGGTGTGTGAGACACTATCATCCTTGTTAGTTAGCTATAATGGATGTGCTAAGGTCTTTATATAAGGACCAATTCATGTCTTTTAGATTCTTTTGTATGGTTTTGGATTGTGCCATGATAACAATCAATTTAGTTTTTTTGTGTTTTATTGTTGGCAAAAATGTAAAAGAAATTGGGGTATGAGAGGTTTCACTGCTGCAAATCTTGGTTCATTTCAATTTTGGTACATGGAAGATCAAATATGTAGGGAAATTAAAAGGGTTAAGATATTTCCATATAGCCTTAGGCTTTGAATTTGGTACATTTTTCTCTTTTTTGCCCCTATTAACTCCGGCAAACTTTTCGGTGACAGGGAGGAGGCTGGTGTGGAAATGTCAGAAATTGCATTTATAGTAAGAAGACGCGGCATGGTTCGTCGGCGTTTATGGAAAAACAGATACCATTTGTTGGGATATTAAGCAACAAAGCTTGGGAAAACCCAGGTTTTAACACCTCAGACTCAGCAGCATCACTATTCTTTTTCCCTATAAAAAAATTAACTTTGTTAACTGTTATACTTATTTATTGAGATGATTATTTATGCAGATTTCTACAATTGGAATAGAATTAAAATTCGTTATTGTGATGGTGCATCATTTACTGGAGACAGTCAAAATGAGGTAAGAGGGGATGCAAGATCTTTTCAACATTAATTTTCTATAGATTTTAATTATTCCTTTTCTATCAATCTGTTTGATGTTAATTTAGAGTTTTAGACTTCAACAAAAGTAAGACTGTTTCATTCTATTGTTTATCCTTAATGTGGATTGGGTAGGCTGAATTTAGTTGAATTAATACTGAACTAATCATTGTTTTCACAGCGAGCAGGGTTGTTTTTCAGAGGGCAACGCATCTGGCTCGCTGCTATGGAAGATCTAATGTCGAAAGGAATGCGCTATGCTAAGCAGGTTCACTTTTGATAATTTTATGGTGGAAAGAGTAACCAACTCGGAGGCTCCATGAACTCAGTTTGATAATGACAATGTTTTCTTCTTTTTTTTCTCTTTTAGGCTCTTCTATCTGGATGTTCTGCTGGAGGTTTGGCAACTATTCTACATTGTGATGAATTCAAGGAAATGTTCCCAAGAACCACAAGAGTAAAGTGCTTAAGTGATGCTGGATTGTTCCTTGACGCGTAAACATCATCCAATGAACTTCAAATTCTAGTCTATTATTCAGTGGATCTGCTCATAGATCTTAGTTCCGATCAGCGCATACACTCTTAGTAACAAAATGATTATCTGGAATTGCATTATTGCAGTGTTGATGTATCCGGCCATCGCAGTTTGAGGAATTTGTTTGGAGGTGTGGTTGCCTTACAGGTATTTTTCTCATGAGAATTTTTTTCTGTTTCTATTTCAAGAATTGATGACATAGTAAAACATGAATAAGCTGAAATGATTTATAGTTGTTTCTTCACATCACAGGGAGCACAAAGAAACCTTCCGAGGACTTGTACCAGTCGCCTCAATCCAATTTTGGTAACTATTATTCCCTTTTTGTGAATTTTTTTTGTCATATTGCTATTAACTTAAAATGTAGAGCCATCTCATTTTTGTTTCCCTCCTTTTGAAATTCTATTCAGTGCTTTTTCCCTCAGCACTCAATTGCCAGTGTTAAGGCACCACTGTTTCTTCTCAATGCAGCTTATGATACTTGGCAGGTGAATTCTTACCACCATTTCCCTTATAATTAATTGATTGATTCAGTTCAGCATGAAGTCAATTTCAATGAATTCTGTTATTTTCAAAAGCATCAAGAGAGTCAGCACATGATTGAGTTTAAAAGATGCTTCTATTAATTCAATAATCTTCATGTTAAGTCTTTCCAATCATGAAAAAGATGCATGTGGTTAACCATTGTTGTGTGTGTGACTTGGATCAAATTACCTCTTTAAGACACTGATATATGCAATCACTTCCATGTTTATCAGATTCAAGCAAGTCTAGCTCCGCCGTCTGCTGACTATCACTGGAATTGGTATGATTGCAGAAAAAATTACGCGCGTTGCAGCGCGCCTCAAATGCAATATCTGCAAGGTGATTAAATATGAAGTTTGAGGACTAGTTCCCTTCCCTTTCCTTGCATGCACTTATCTACTATTCAGTGGTTGACATGTTCTCAATATGTCCTATTATTTGCTATTAGTAATGTTAGCATCAACCTTGAATGAAGCAGGTTTTCGGAATCAGATGCTAAGAGCTGTAAGAAGATTCTCGAAGTTGCATAAAAACGGGTTATTCATAAATTCTTGTTTCGCTCATTGCCAGTCCGAAAGACAGGATACATGGTTTGCTCACGACTCTCCCCATATTGGAAATCGAGTATGTTTAGCTGAATTCATCATAAACAACTCCATTATCTTGCTTTTCTCAATATGCTAGGATGCTTTCTCTAGATATGATTTGTTAGACCAAGAATTATGTAGCTTACTACATGAAACATTAACTATTCAAAGGAGAACATAAGATTAAGAAGGAAATGTTACATCTTTGATCTTTCAATTTCCATCAAGACACATGTTTCATAGTATAAGTATCTATTTATCTGTTATACCAAAACCATATAGTATAGTATAATGTCTAAAAATTTCGTATCTTCGTATTTGTATCGTATCTTGTTCCACACAATGCTTCTAATGGTTGTCTAAAAACACATGCAGGGGATAGCACAGTCTGTTGGAAACTGGTATTTCGATCGAGTTCAAGTTCAGGCCATTGGTTGTCCTTACCCTTGTGACAAAACCTGCCATAATTTGGTTTTCAACTGATTGATTCATTGCCAAGGATATCATTCTTTCAATAATATTCTTGTGCTGTGCAAATTTTTCCTAAGTGCCAAGAAATGAAGAAAAGATAGCTCTATATATATAGAAAAAAATAAGCTTATTGCTTTGAAAATTACATTATTCATTCATGTAAACCATTGACGGTTTTATTCAATTTTCATTGAGGTTCCTGTCTGTGGAACTTCCACCATAGCAGACTTGTGTTCAAGTTGAGAAGATTTTGCCTTCACCCTCATCCCTAATGCTCTTCTATGCATTCATTTATATGAGCATAATTGATGAAACAGCATTTCATCTTTCTTTATCTTAGGATATAGATCATTGATGTTTGTGAGGTGGCTATATATGCTTTGTGAAAATTTGTGGCATTCTTGAGTGGATTTTAGAGTAGTCCAATCTTTTGAAAAATTTATCTTGGGATGAAAAAGTTAACTAACACAATTGTATGATGGTATTTTTATCCGAGTATGTTTTTTGGTGAATTATATGGTAAAAATGTAAGTTTACAGATCTTTCTTTTTATTAGATCTTTTTATGGGATGAAAGAGAGATTGAAAAAGTTAGGGCCTATATTTTGAACATCAATAAAATAATAAAAAATAATTATAAAAAGAATTTATACTCTCTATATAACTTCAATCTATATAATAGAGTATCCCATGTTTTTTGTCACACTTGAGCATTTTTTGCATGTTTTCAAATTGAAATTATTTTTTTTCGGCGTAAAATAATTTGGGTGCATTTTTTTGTAGTTTACCCTTCTTTTTTTCTTTCTCTTACATCCAAACAATCGAAAATAATTTATAGCAATGGTAGTTTTGCCAAGTTAGATGTATATAAATAGTTGTACTTTAAATAAGTTTTTTTAATATAAATTTGAGTAAATGGTCAAATTAGTTCTTGAAAGATAATTTATTCTTTAAATTAGTTATCGAAAGATTTTTTTAATTAAATTAGTCATTTTAGTCTTTCCATCACTTACGTTGCTAATGACGTCAAAGTTTGTTGATTTGATACGTTAAATGACACCACAACACATACCTGGTAGTCCTAATTGGTGGCTAACATGATAAATTTATGAAATTAGGTCAAATTAAAACCTAATTGAAGGGAGAACTAGTCAATTAAGACTCCTGTGTGTGTAGTAATATCACTTAGCGTGCCACATTAATAAATCTTGGCACCATCAACAAAAAAAATGACAAGATGACTAACACGATTAATTTAAAATCTTAAAAGACAAATTTGATTAAAAAAATCTTTCGGATATCAATTTAAAGAACGGGTGGTCTTTCAAAGACAAATTTAATCATTTACCTATATAAATTTTGTATATATCTTTTTTTTATTTTTTTTCTTATACTTCACTTTTTTTTTTGGATCGCAAAAATAGATTTTAAAATTATTTTATCATAAGAATTCTAATACCATACATTATAAATTATTTTATTCAAAATGTTTAAATTAACAGGTATGAGTATAGTTATATTTTTACATTAATTCTAATATTTTATTAAAATTTAATTAACATGTGGCCAGTAAATTATTACATATATAAAACAGAATTTGAATTCTCAATAATTATTTAAATAGATGAATAAATTGACTACTCAAACAACTCAACATAATTACACATGTACCATGATAGCTAAGGTTCATTTTTTTAGTTATTGTAAAAAACCTGGTGTAATGCCTCAATATTGGAAGTGAGGATGTTTTGCAAAATTATTGGCGGCGGGACAATTCGCACTCTGCGAATTGTCAGGAGCAGATTCTGCCTGCCACAGCCATGAGGACAATACGCAAAGGGCGGATTGTAATTTTATAATATTTAAGGGACAATACACAGTCTGCGTATTGTGTGTTTTAATATTAAAGGGACAATACACAGTCTGCGTATTGTCAATACACAGACTGCGTATTGTCAATCCACAGACTGCGAATTGCAAAAACACAAATTGCGTATTGTTAATCCGCAAATTGCGTATTGTATTTTCGTAAATAAAAAATTATAATTGAAGTACTATAAAAGGAGGAACGGTATTAGGTTGATTGAGTGTGAGAGTGTTTTATTTTTTTTGAGAATGTAAGAGTATAAAAATGGAGAGAGGTATTAGTTTGAAAATGTATTATAATGGTCAAATCTTTCCCCAAACATCTGAAGGTGTGAGTTTTGTTTGTGAGAATCCACGTGATATTGTTATTCCTTTTGCAATAACATACGAGGAATTTAAGAGTATACTTTGTCAATGTGGTGATAATCAAGTATTAAAGAGAGTCGTTAATATTTTTTATAGACAGCCTGTTTTAGTGTTCGGTGGTTTCGTTCAGTTTCAAATGATGAGTGTGGTTGACGAAGGAAGTATGCAAGGAATGTTTTCGATCTACCAACAAACACGAGCACAAGTGTCTATTCTCGAATTGTATGTTGAGTTTGAAGAATTAGTTGAGGTTGATTTACCGGAGGCTAACATCGACTGGACTGTTTATAACAGTGAAAGCGAAGAGGAATTTGAGGGCACCTACCATATTGTTGGTCCAACTGAAGAAGTGGGTGAAGATGATATAATAGTTGAGTCTAACGTAGCAGATGTGGCAAATGCACTGGCGAGCCAATATCCATCTAGAGAGCCTTCTTTCATGCACGCCTTGGATGTAGACGCTATGAATGCACCAGAATTTCCTGAATATATCAATTCAAGTAAGCAGTTATTATTATTATTATTATTATTATTATTATTATTATTATTATTATTATTATTATTATTATTATTGAATTGTAAAGCAATAGTTAGAATTATTTGTTGTTGTTATTGCTGTAGATCCTGTTGTTGTTTCGGACGGTGAATTTGTTGTTGGCATGGAATTTAGTTCTAGAGAGACTATTATTGCAGCAATTAAAGATTATACCATTCGCAGGGGAGTGGATTATCGGGTGTGTGAATCTGAGCCAACGACTTTTTATGCTAAGTGTGTACAATACGGAAGAAGTTGCGATTGGCTTATTAGAGCTAGTCTTATTAAGAGAAAGTTTTGTTGGGTTGTAAGGCGATACAATGGTAGTCACACATGCACTAGAACTAGAATTTCTCAAGATCATGCCAAGCTAAATTCAGACATGATTGCAGAGGTGATAAAGCCATTGGTTGAAGCTGATCCATCTTTGAAAGTGAAATCAATAATTGCTGAAGTGCAGTCAAAATTCAATTATACGACAAGTTACCGCAAAGCATGGCTCGCGAAGCAAAAGGCAATTGCAAACCTTTTTGGTGGTTGGGAAGCTTCTTATGAAGCTTTGCCGTCGTGGTTTGAAGCAATGGTACAAAAAGATCCATCAGCAGCAGTCGAGATTGAAACTGCACCAGCATACCAAGGGGATGAGGTAGTCCATGATGTAAGGATACTGACGCGGGTATTTTAGAGCTTTTATCCTTGCATCAGAGCATTTAGGAGCTGCAAGCCAATCGTACAGGTGGATGGGACACATCTGTACGGGAAATATAAAGGAGCTCTACTAGTTGCAGTTTCTCAGGATGGCAATGGCAATATTGTGCCTCTTGCATTTGCCGTTGTTGAGGGTGAGACTTCTGATGCATGGCACTTCTTTCTTACTCATTTACGCACACATGTGGTGACTCGAGATGGTGTTGGGCTTATCTCTGATCGTCACGACTCTATTACCTCAGCAATAGCTCGTAGTAATGGATCATGGGAACCTCCAAGAGCTATCCGAATGTTTTGTGTTAGGCACATAGCATCCAACTTTTTGAGGAATTTCAAGGCACCGTATTTACAGAAGCTGATAGTCAATATGGGTACGTAGATTATTGTGAAACTAAGGCGTATTTGTTTTTACCAGGCATATAGCATCCATTTTATTGATTTTGTTTTGTTGGTTATTTACAGGCTATTGTAGGACTGTGCATGAATTTAATGTGCAGTATGCAAGATTACGTGAACGTGGTGAGGCTTACACGCGATGGCTTGATCGAATTCCACGACAGCAATTTGCTTTGGCATTTGATAATGGATACCGTTGGGGTCATATGACCACAAACCTAGTGGAGTGCATCAACGGAGTACTGAAGGGAGCTCGAAATCTTCCTATCACGTCACTTGTGAAGGCAACTTTTTATAGGCTAAATGAGTTGTTCACTAGGAAGAGGGCTGAGGCTGAGGTTCGAAGGAATGCAGGACATGTATTTTCTGAATATGCTAGCAACAAACTGCAATCAAATCAGCAAGCAGCAGGAAACATACAGGTTAACCTATTTGACAGGCAAAATGAGATCTTTGAGGTACGTGAGATGCCCATTGGTATCGAGTATGCTGTGAATCTCCGTCAACGGTATTGTGATTGTGGTGAGTTTCAGACAGATCGAATCCCATGTCGCCATGTCTTTGCGTGTTGTGCGAACCAACGACTTGATTGGCAACAATACGTTCATGAGGTCTATAGGATGGATGAGATAAGAAAGGTGTATAGAGCACGGTTTAAGCCATTAGGAAATCCAGCAACATGGCCGGTGTATCAAGGACCAAGACACATACCTAATCCGCACTTAAAGCGGGTTTCCAAAGGGCGTCCCAAAATAACCCGCTTCTTGAATGAAATGGATATGCGTGATATGCGTGGTCCTAGGCGTTGTAGGCTTTGTGGAGGCGAAGGCCACAGTCGAAGTAGATGCCCCCATCGTGCAGGGCCTAGTGCTGGTGGATCTGCACCTATGTCTTAGTGCATTTGGTTTTTCCTTCATTAGGAATTGGATTTAAATACTACATCAATTGTATTAAATACTACTTTATGAAATCCCTGTGTGTTCGAATTTGATGTGAATTTATAAAATTCATAACAATTACAATTGTGGTCTTAAATTAAAAGATAAATAACAATTATTTGCTAAATGTCTTTTTCACAAATTTAGTACATTTTTTAACTGCCTTCTTGATTGTGGAAGGGGTATATCTACTTGCACTTCTACGTGTTGGCTCAATCCTCAGATTATACCCTTTACCATGAATATCTGGAGTATCCGCCATATCCGCACCTACCGCACCACCTATATGACATAAAAATCACAATAATAAATATATCACAATAATAAATATATCACAAGAAAACACTAATATATCCCAATAACGAATACAAAAATATATCACAATCATACACTAATAAACCATAGTAATGAATACAATAGTATATTATTACCTGCATCGTCATCACCATCGCTGTCACTATCACTATCATCCTCGCCAACATTATCATCTTCAGCCATGGGTGCCTGCACCTGAGGAAAATCAACAGCATTACTAAACCCAATCCCTCTGGCGACACTCTGGATCGAATCACTCTGAATCGAGTCAATAGACCTTCTAGCTCCAGAGCGTGGAGAGGGGCTACGACGTCGTACTTGCGAATCAACAGATGACCGACCACAAACAATTTGAGGTGATTGTCTACTACACTGCGGAGCCTGCTCGTTAATTTCAGGAGGTTGCGGCTGAAATTGTTGCACTTGCAGTTGAGGGTCCAACAACTCATTTACCCATTGCGACGTGTCTGTTTCAGGTGCCCACCGATACAACTGACGATTTGAAGATTGCTCAGCTGTGTCCCTCTGCTGTGACATGGCAGGTCGATAATATGCTTGATATGGTGGCATCTGTAATGAATGTGAGTCATCAAATAACTGATAAAGAATGAGACTCCAGGCTCAGTGTACGGTTGTGTGTACGGGTACTGGTATGGGTGCATCATAGGCTGTGGTTGTGGCTCTGGCTGTGGCTGAGGCTGTGGCTGAGGCTGTGGCTGTGGCTGTGGCTGTGGCTGTGGCTGTGGAACATAACCATTTAAATGCAGGTGAGCTCCATATTCGTCATTATACCATTGCATATACGCTTCAGATGCTTCATAGTGCACTACGGGATCACCAACCAGAACAGAGGTCAAACGGTTTGTCCACATCATAATGTATGCATAATGCTCATCTCTCCAATCTTTGTTCTTTGGTCCAGTCAGGACCATGTTGTGAGCTTCTGCAAGCACCATCGGTTGACTAGGAACTTCCTGCTGTAAACCAAATTGTCTTTTGACCCTATCTGATGCATGCCATTCAATGCACTCAAATGATATCAGTGGCACAGTTGCACTCCACATTAAGCGATGTTGCAAGATTTCATTAGGAACTACAATGTTTTCCATACGTTCATGGCTGTACGGGTTCCACACAAACTGCAATCGCATAACAAAACAAACGTATAAACATAACTACAAAACAATGCACAATAATAATAAAACTAACAAATGTAATAAAAAAACTTACCCCATCTGCAGGAATATCATCTATTAACTGCCTAATATGCGAGATGGTCCACTTTTTATAGCCATGAAATTGCGAGCTCCAAGCAATCCAGCTAAAATAAAATGAAACTATATTATACTAAACCTATACATGTAAATCATATATTTGAACAATGCATACTAAATAATTCATAGTAACATGTTATATTAACATTAGTAACCTTACCTGCACGCAAGCGGAAAGCTTGGTTGCGATCGCACAGGTGCTAGGAACGGTAACCGTTCCCAAGCCCATACACAAAGCAGCGCCAATGGACCATCCACATCTTTACAATTATAACGTGATGCCCGACATAGTGTCCTATACAAATGTGCCAGGCAAGCTGAACCCCAACTAAAGTCCCTAATCTCAGCAAAATTACGGAGCAAAGGCAAGAACTTCCAGTGGATTGTCATTCCGGACTTGTCACAAAATAAATTTGTGCCGAACAACAATAATATATGAATCTTTACGTACATTTGCCTGCCCAAGGCGGTATCCAACTGCATGCGCCGCTTTAGGGTGCGGAGCCATGCAAGTTTGACACCGCTTCCTTTGTGATCAGCTGCAGTAGGTACTGTCGCAAATTGTATCATGAATTCATTTTCGAGGCTACTACTACTGCTATCTGTCAATCCTGACACCGGTAAACCATCCGTGGGGAGTCCAAAAATCATTGCAACATCTTCCAAGGTAATCGTGCATTCACCGTATGGAAGGTGGAATGTGTGAGTTTCCGGGCGCCATCTTTCAATCAAGGCATTGATAAGTGCATTGTGCAAAGTAAGTTTTCCTAGTATCTGAGATATGTGATAAAATCCACTATCCCGTAACTCGATTTCAACTCGGGGATCATACACATCTTGGTGGAGATATCTTGATCCCAAATCTCTTGAATTCTGAAACAAAATAAGAAATATAATGAGTATCAAAAACAAAAACAACAACAACAATAAGAACAATAATAATAATAATGAACAAAGATAAAAAATAATTACATATGGTGGACGATCCAGATATTCAACAATATGATCTTCAGGACGCGTAACGTCACGAACCATATTCTGCGTTTATTTTTTCCTGAAAAAATATATTATATAAACTTTATTAGTCTGAATTTAAATATTCATATTTAAATTAAATTTGAATTTAAAAAATTAACTCTTATTTAAATTTATTATATTTAGATATTTATAAAAATATCAAATATCTGTAACATATTTAAAATATATTTAAATTAAAAAATATTTTATATCAAACTTAATATATATACATATTAAATTAACAATTAAAAATATTTTTAATTTAAATATATTATGACTATAAATATATTCAAATTCAAAGTTAGATATATAGTTAAATTCGAAACATGTTTAATTTATATCTAAATTTAAATTATTAAAATATATATTTACTCAATTTTAAATAAATACCGAAAACCAACCAAAATGTAATTAACGACATTTTTTGGACTGTATTTTATTTCAAAAAATATATAATTTTAAATTATAAATATGTATTTTCATACTTTCAAATTTTATTTAAATTTAAATTTAAATATTTAATTAAAGCCAAAATATATTTACAGTCAGATTTTAAGGTAGATTTAAATATAAATTTAAATTTTAAATATATTCAAATTCAAATTTAAATTTATAATCAGAACCAACGTAAACTTAAAGTCAAATTTAAATACATATTTAAATTTAAAATATATTTAAATTTAAATTATAAATATATATTTACATATGTTTAAATTTAAATTTAATTTTATAAACAAAGCTAAAATATAGTAACGTCAAATTTATTTATATACATAAATTCAAAATATATTTAAATTCAAATATTAATATAAAATTAAAACTGAAACATATTTAAATATTTATTTAAATTTAAACTTTCTAACATATAAATTAAATTCACAATTATATTTTATTTTCTGATTTAAGTAGCCTAACTAAAATATTAAATTTAAATTTAAAATATATTTAATTAGTAATAATTACTAATTAATATCATCATCATTCATCTAAATATATAATAAAGGTATAATTTTTATTTATATATATTTTTTTAACTACTAATAAATAAATACTATTTAATTTAAATAATAACTATATATATTATTATCACATTATCTCTATTTCAAATAAAAAAAACACACGGTTAATCTACTAATTATATTAATAATATTTAAATAACTTACTTGTTAAAACTTGAAGAAACAATAAATTTGGCAAATGAAGATGAAGTCTCTGCAGGAGGAAGCATGGAAGGATAGAACTGAAGAAGTATTAAAGAGTAGAAGGAAATGAACATTTGAAATTGTGGTTGTCTCTGAAAATGTTTGTAAATTGGGGAAGCTCGTGTACATTGACGAGAGAGAGACAGTCAAACATCACCTTATTCACGGGCTTGCAGTTCTTTGACGCGTGTCGACCATGCACGCAATACGGGTTTTGCGTATTGTAGAGGAATACGCACTTTGCGTATTGTGCTTCCCAAAGAACGCGCCCCCAGACCCCTGTTAAACACCATTTTCTCTAATATTCTCGTAAATCTCACTCTCTTCATCAATAATGAAATAAAAAATCCGATAGCTAAACCCTATTTTTTACATGAGCAATATTGTAAAATAGTTATGAGCTCTTTAAGGTAGCAATCACTAGGTGTAGTGGGAATTGAAAGTCCGCACATTTAGGTAAAATCTTTGTCCACCAATAAAAGGTTGACATGAACTTCACCAATCTCCACAGAATCTTTCCAAGTTTTCCTCTGCTTTCAAAACAATCTTTTGAGAATAAATATTTCATTCACACATGACACAACTCATACACAAAGACAAGTTACCATATTGCAATCAAATGCTTTCCCACAAGATTTAGAGGATAAAGGAAACAAGAGAGGCTTTCAATTGGACCAAAAGTGTGGATTGTTTGTTTGTTAACATAGGAAGTGTCAAGTGTGTTTGGTAAATGTCTTCAAAATAGAAAATTAAAAATAAAAAAAAGAGAGAAAATAGAACAATAATTTATTTGCTTTGTATTTTTTTATTTCTATTTTTAGATTTTGTAAAAAAAAAAATAATGAAAATAGAAGACATAATTTTTATTATTTTAATCATTCTTTTTTCTTTTACAAAAGTTTAAAAACAGAAAATATTAAAAAGTGGAGAAATGCACAAACCACAAAGGGAGAGAAAGGGTTAATGAAGAAGTGACCTTTATTGGGTTTCATAAAATGTGAAGAAGGTGGAAACCAAATCAATATAGAAAAGGCCATGTAGGTGACTTAGGGGAACAGTTTAAGGAGGTGATTAAGTAGGTTTAAATGTAATCTAATGTTTAGGGCCAACACAAAGGTGCAACCATTGGGGCTCAATGCACGAGGCCCACTTCTTGTTTGTTCTCCTATGCTGTCTCTTCTTGTAACTCCCTTTTGAAAGAAAAGAGATACAAATCCATATGCTTCAGCTACACACAAAGTGGAATGTCACAAATTAATATATAAAACCAATATTAAAGAAAGAAAAAGGGGGAGGGGGGGGGGGGAATTAAATTTCAAAAGTTGCTATAGTAATATTTAAACTAAATTTATAATTCTAAACAATAAAATTAATGAACTTAAGTCTTCATTTTCTTTTTTTAGTGATTTTTTACGATATCTTTTAATTTGATAAATTAATAACTAATTTATTAAGAATATGAGTCTCATTTAAGAATTTATTACTGGCCAATTAGTTATTGCATTACACAAGACATGATATGAACCTCCAACACTTGTTTAAATATATAAATGAACTAACACTTGACCAACTTAAATTGATTAGACATTTAGTTTTTAATCAATGAAATTATGTTGACAAAAAGAGAGAGAGAGTTGTTATAACAATACAAGATTCAACTAGATATTTCTTTGTGATTTTGAGTTTAAATCAAGGATAAAATAACAAAAAAGTATATTGAAAAATGTCACGAATCCTAAATTAAATAGTTAATATGTCATGTAGTTGTATAAGACCTTAGATGTTTTTTATGATGTTGAGTTTAAATTCAATGAAAATTAATAAAAGAAAAATACCATTTTAAAATAGAAAATCACAAATACCTAAGTGAATGAGTTTATTAATAATAATAATAATAATAATAATAATAATAATAAGAGCCAAAATAAAAGAATAAAAGAAGAGTGGGGTTGATGTCCTATTAAAGCAACATTGGGGGAACAACCTTTTGTTTAAAAGAAACCAAATCTTCAGCTTCTCTCTCCCCCTTTCTTGAGGAACAATTATGCTCTGATCTCTTTGGCTTCTAACTCCAACCTTGCCTCTTGTTGCAGTTCCATATGCAATCATATTGGTGCCAGAAAAAAAGTGTTCCATTACAGTTTCATCTTATAGAAATGCATCATAAGAACCACCAAGAAAGTTAGGCACTATGCATCATACTTTCTGGCATCTTCATAGTGGTTTTAGTGAAAAGAATCAAGAAAGATAGAATTCAAAAAAATAAAAAATAAAAAGAAACTCTCCTCAATGTTGCATTACATTCTTTTTAGGTCTATCTATATACATGCTGTTTTTCAAAAAATAATAATAATTTGAGCTACAGAAATTAAACCCATCAAATTTAATTCCTCTCAAAATTTTGTAAAATACCAAAAATTAAAATATTAGATATATCACTCATCTTATTTTTATAAAGAAAACAAATTTATCCCATATTCAATTTCAAAAGAAAAGGTAAAATTGAAAGAGAAAATTTTTTTAAAAAAATTCAAAAATATTATACATACATAAAAAATTAATCGAGTAAAGTATTGTTTTTGTCCTCAACGTTTAGGGAAAATCTCAAAATTGTCCCTAACGTTTCAATCGTCATATTTACGTCCCTAACGTTTTAAAATTGACTCAATGTTGTCCTGCCGTTAGGGATCCGTTAATAAAATTAACGGCGGGACAAACTTGAGACGATTTTTAAACGTTAGGGACGTAAATAGGACTAAAACGTTGAGGACAAAAACGATACATAGAAATAAATTTTAATTTTATTCTTCAATAATATCAATTTTTTACTGTACATAGTATTAATTATTTTTAATCATATTTACACTTAATCACCTTATTTTCATTCTAAATAAATTAATTTTTTTTATAATTTTACGCTTAAAATAATATAATTTTTTTATAAATAAATAAATTTTATACTTTCATTCTAAATAAATAATGTAATTTTACTTTCATTACTTAATCACATTACTTATATTTTTTTATAGTTTTACACTTTCATTCTAATCACATTACATTATTTATTTAGAATAAAAGTGTAAAATTTATTTATTTATAAAAAAATACATTACTTTAAGTGTAAAATTAAAAAAATAAATTTATTTAGAATAAAAATAAGATGATTAAGTATAAATATGATTAAAAATAATTGAATACTATGTACAGTAAAAATTGATATTATTGAAAAATAAAATTAAAATTTATTTCTATGTATCGTTTTTGTCCCCAACGTTTTAGTCCTATTTACGTCTCTAACGTTTCAAAATCGTCTCAATTTTGTCCCGCCGTTAATTTTATTAACGGATCCCTAACGGTAGGACAACATTGAGTCAATTTTAAAACGTTAGGGACGTAAATAGGACGATTGAAACGTTAGGGACAATTTTGAGATTTACCCCAAACGTTGGGGACAAAAACAATACTTTACTCAAAATTAATCACAATATATTTTTGTATAAATATATATTATTTTATATATTTTTAATATGTATTTTATATTTTAACACATATTTTGTATAAATATCCAATTTGATAGATGATTTTTTTACGTACATTTAATCTAGTTAAAAAATAGTTATGTGATAACAATTTTTTCTCTTTTTTCATTTATTAGTAATATGAAGTCAAATTACCGTAAATTTTGGAACATATATTTGTTGTATATAGTCTTTATTGATTAGAATTATAAATTTAGTTTATATTCTTTAATAATTCCGATAGAATATTTTGTATTATATAATTACTCTAAGAGTGACTTGAATTAGAGGAAAAACTTAAACAAAAAAAGAATATCCATTTTTTTAATCAACTTTAGAGGCAAGAATTGATTTTAGAAAAAAAAAGTAGGTGATTAACATTTTTTTTAAATTTTATTAAAATAAAGTATTATTTTGTCTCTAATGTTTCGGGTAAGTCCTATTTGTGTTCTTAACATTTAAATCGTCTTATTTGTATTCCTAACGTTTATAAAAGTGATTTAATATTATCCTGCCGTCAATTATATCAATAGATTAAATTATATTTTTCAATTATTCTCACTTGAAATTCTTTCTCAATTAGGTCTCAGTTGAATGTGTTCGATTTTAATATTGTACCCACTATTTATGTTTAGGTTCAATTATGTCCTTAAAAAAGTGAATTATATAAATATTGTAGGGATTAGTTTCAACTTTTGATGAGCTATTTTTTGGAGTGAATTATTAATTCTGTCAGATATTTGTATTCTAACTTTAAGAAGAGATTTTTAAACTCCAACTAAAGCTCATGATGTATAATTAACGACAAAATAATATTAAATTACTTTTACAAATATTAAAAATACAAATATAACGATTTAAATGTTAGAAATATAAATAAATCTTATTCCAAATATTGAGAACAAAAACATACTTTATTCAATTTTGTTATATATATTAACTAATTCTCATTTGTTTTACACTAAAGTGTTTGACCCTCTAAATATAATATTTATATAGTTTGGTTTGGACTCTAACATGATTGATTATGGACCGTGAAATTGAGGCTCATAGTTTTGTTAAGACTGGCAATTGCCATTGAAGGGAATTGGGAGAGTGCGGATGCTTTGCACGTGACAAGTCACATGCATGAACAATAATATACAATGCAAATTTAGTGTAATTTAGAGAAATAATTAAAGAGAAAGCCATATTAATTTTTCCTTTACTTGTTTCTTTTTTCTTTTTCTTTTTTCTTTTTACGTGGACTAAACTTTTATGCATAAATATTATAACTTTAAATTAAGTCTATATTTTTTGACCATGCAAAACTATATATAATTTAAAAAAAATCAAAATATATGACGATACAACTTTACACTACTAATAATTTATTAAACTACATGTAACTATGTGGTAACTCATCAATATCTCTATCTTATTTTATTTTGAATTTGCACGCTAAAAAAAAATATTGTCAGATTTATTAATAGATTTATCAAAAAATTACAGTAATATATTTATTGTTAAATTTAGTGGCAGAATAAATTTAACGATAAAAATTTTGTTGATAATTATTTATTGGTTATTTTTTTGTTTAACGCTAATTACCAACAAATATAATGATCAATATAAATTTTCATTTGACAAAATTCTTTGAGTTAGTTATCGTTGGATTAATCTCCCGATCACTAAATCATACTTGTATTCTAATATATATATATATATAACTTTCATTTTATTTTTTTCCAACCAAATAAAATTTTATTTCTCTCGTTCTATATATATAACTTTCATTTTATTTTTCTCCAACCAAATAAAATTTTATTTCTCTCGTTAGCTCATTCTGTATTAAGTAATAGTATGAACTATATGGAGGAGGATTAAAATAAAGCTTCATGAATATATATTTTTTATTTAATTTTTATTTTATATCTAATTTACTAACTTTGTGGTATTATGTTATTATCCATAAACAATTGTTCTCTTTAATTATTACTGGTAAATTTATTATCAAAAATAAAAATCTATCCATAAAATTAACACTGATATATAACTCTAAATCCAACGATATTCATTATTTTAATTTTTTAGTAGTGAGAGCTGCTAAAAGGAGATCAAGATATAAATAATTGATTGCATGTTTTCTTAAAGTTGGGCTAATGTCCTTACTTTTGTAATCATAGTTGCTTAGTTCATTTCAGAAAAGAGTGGTGAAAAGATTCCAACGTACCAAACTTACTCAAATAAGATGGTTTATTTTTATTGCTTGCAAGCTTCAAATCTTGTGTCCTCTCTCAACTTCCACTTGCATTGAGTTCTTTTTTCTTTTTCCTCTTCTTTTAATTTATTATTCTCATGTATCATGGTACTTTTTGGGTTAAATAAACATTATTATTATATACAACCTTACTACGCATGCACGTAAATTAATTGATTTACTTTATAATTTGTTCAAATATTATATATATATATGTCCATCCATTTATTTACTCATAAAATCACCTATTTTTACTAAAAAAAATTGCATACTGATTGGATAATATTTAAAAAATATACTTAAGTTGTTTAAAAAAAAAAACCAACTTCTGTAATTATATATATGAAAGATTTAAGCTGCAAATTTTTATTTTTCAAAAGCCAAAACATATTATGCACCACAAAAATGTGTTAAGCCAGTACTTAACCAATTTAATGACAAGGGTTCTATGGTAGGATATATATCATATTCAAGTTTTAATTATTATGATAGTGCTAGTCCCATTTAAAAATGGAGGACATATTAATTAGGATTCTGAACTCTTCTCCTTATTGACATGTCTGATAATTATAAAATTTATAGTTTAGAATTTAGATGTGATATTAATTATAGAATTTATTTATTTAAATTTCAAAAATATGTACATATCATATTATCATATCCTTAAATTGTATTAGTGTTTGCACTAGGTCGTGAAAAAATAAAGCACTGGAATCATTCTTTTTCGCCTGAAAATTTGAAAAAAGTATTCTCTCACCTTTAATCATTAAAAAATATATACATTAGATATATATTAAAATCATCTATTAATATAATATATATTATAATATAAAATACACATTAAAAATAAATTAAATATATATATTTATACATAAATATATGATAATAATTAATTTTGATGATTGATTTTAGTATAAATATCCATGGGTTAAAATGGATTCTCATTTATATTTGGTACTAGTTTTTTAAACATCTGGATTAGAGTCATATGATTACACTATTGTTTTTATTCAGAGACGACACAACCTAAAACCTTGTTTAACAAGAATAATATAATTAGTATTAACTTATCTAAAACCAACTCAATATATATTATTAACAGTCATGAATTTATTTCTCTATATGATCCAATTTCTCTTATTAATAAATCTCTTAATAATTATTAAAAAGGAAAAAAGAAAATGTGAAATGTGCTTCAAGTCAAGTGTATGGATTTAATTACAAATGGGGATGATGATATAACTAAAGATGGAAAACGTAGAAACATAAAACAAAGAGAGAAGGAAGATTGTCTAGTATGCAAATTCCAAAGTGGAGACTGTGACTTTAACTCATGTTTCTTTGTCTCTTCCATTTCTTTTTTCTCACTTTATTCCATCTTTGATCCTTATATTATAAGCCCCACCCCACACGTTTGCTTCTATATATTGAAAAATAATTTCATTTCATTTCCATACATATCATCTATATACTTATGGCTGTACCCGCTTGTTATTCCCACTACCAATATTATTATTATTCTATCATTTATTTATATAAATTTAATTTTAATACACTGTAAAAAATTTCACATAATTATCTGTTCAGATTTATATATTTAGATAATTTTAAATAGTAGTTTTAAAAAATAATTATTTATGTTGATATAGTAATAAATAATTAATTGTCTATATATATAAAACTCTTTAATTTTACATTAACAAAACATAAAAATTAAAATATATTTATTTTATCATTATATTGTCAAATAAATTAAATAATGCATACTTTTAATTTCATTCAAATAATTAATTGTTAGATTTTCCTATTTAAATTTTTCCTCCAAAATTCAATAAGAGCCTAGTTTCAATAACCGTACCAATGAATATTTTTCAATAAAATCAGACTAGCTCACATACAATTTCAATGAAAAGACAAAAGAAATAAAAAAGGAAAAAAGGTGTACATCTTGCAAAACTTTGTTCTTCAACCAAATAAATGCATATTTTTGTGACAGGATTCCCAATGGATCAAACTCTGGCTGGTAATCAAATTTTAAATAATAACAATAATAATAATAATAATAATAATAATAATAATAATAATAATAATAATAATAATAATATACTTGCTTTAAACATTTATATATAAGAAAAAATCTTGCAAAATTGTGAATTTGTTTAAAAATAAAAAAAATAAAAAAAATCTAAGTGTATGTTTAGCTGGAATAAATGCATCACTACTATTTACTACATAAGGCCGAACATCATAGTTACACAAATTTTTTTAAAGTAGGGTTGGTGATGGTATGCATTAAGCTGTCAATTTAATTGTTTGGATTCATTTTTATTTCTTTTTCTAATTTAATTTATAGTACTGGATTTTGGGGGAGTAGTTATTGTGTGATTGGTACACATACAATTAATAAAGATCTGATGAAGAAATTCATCATCAATATAATGGCCATAGTCTCCATCATAATTCTCTATCCTCCAACACTAATGCACTGGCATGACTTTGTGTTGAACTTTAGTTATGTTTGGCTAAACCTATTGAGTCATCACATTTTTTTATTTTTAACAAATAAAGAATAATTACCCAAATGGAGCCAACAAACAATTTATTTTGATACTTGAACCCTTCCTATTCAAATAAATGACCTTTACTTTGTATAAGATATATATAGTTACAATTAATTAGTTGACATTATTATTATTGTTGTGTCAAGAGCTTCTCAAATAAAGTGAGTTAGTAGCTATGATGCATGGACACGGACACGGACACAGGATACGACGGAACACGTCGACATGCGAATTTTAAAATCTTGCATGACATGAGGACATGCATACATAGAAAATATAAAGTTTTTTTTAGATAAATTCTAATGATATTTTAATATTTTATTGATATTAAATATAATAATTTTTTAAATTATTTTTAATGTCTTATTTTAATTATATCAAATATTTAAAATATTTTTTGTTTTAATAAATAATAATATATACTATATCTAAATTTATTTTAAGAATATATATTAAGAATAAGATCAGACACGCTGACATATGATGGTATTTAGGTGTGTCCAGAAAAGAATTTTTTATTTTTTATTGAGACTCGATTTGGACACAACAAACACGCGTGTCGGACGAGTGTCAATGAGTATTGCGTTCGAAATGTGTCTGATACGCAGACACGATAACTCAGTAAAGTGTCCGTGTTTCAGAGGTTAGTAGAGATTCTGAGAGTATATATATGGTCCCTTCAATTTTATTTTATTTTATTTTAAAAAATAACTTCCATATGTATAGAAATATTGTCATATAATAAGTATATATGAGTATACTATATCCTACTACACATAAATATAATGACCTTATTCATATTAAAAGCATAAATATGAACAAGGACGATGACATCACAATTGCATTATTATATATTTGAGAGTGAAAATATATATTGTTTGTTACGATAATCAAGTATAGTTATTACAAGAGTTGAATGATATATAGGTTGATTAATTTCTTAATTAACTATAAATCTTTTTCTTAGGATTCCGGGAAATAATAATTAAGTGGTATTTGCAATGCTAGAATTGTTTATCATCTTTGGCATTATTTTACTTTTGCACTTGTTAACATATTAGAATTGAAAATTTTATCAACTATTGTTTACGAAATTTAATGACATTTAATTATTAGGTATAACTGTATCAATAAAATTGATTAATTTATATGTTGATTTGCACTATCAAAAAAATTTGGGAGGCCATTTATTTTATTTTTAGCAACAATAAAAATAATCGCTAATATATTTTTTGATAACTAGACATTATTTATCTTATATTTCGTCACAAAAAAATTTTAGCAGTAATTATGTAATTATCAGTAAAATTTTTTAATTATTATAAAATATATAATTATTATAACATATAGTAATAATAATAAATATATAATTTTTTTAAAAGTTTAAATAAGATAATATCCGTTATGTTATTGTCACTAAAAATAATTTTTATTGTAATATATACCTTATCATTATATAGTCTATATACCAGAAATGAAAAAGACATGATGATACATTTTAGTATCTAGAGATCACGTTTCATTTGTTTATGGTTTTAATTAATTAATTAATTAAACATGGTGTGCATGTCGATGGCCACATAATAAGCCTATTAGGCCAAAATTAAACCCTTTTGCCCCAAATCTTTATATTCATAAGCAAAATTTACTCCCATAATCATGTATGTATCTGGCTATGGGAAGACAGAGACACTCATCAAAATAATAATTTAGCAATAACCTTTTCTAATTAAACTAAAATAATGAGGAAATGAATTATTAAGAGAGGGTGTGCTACTATGTATGTGGGGTGACTTTATTAAAATAAACAAAGTTTCCAGGTTCCAACCAACCATAACTTGAAAATTAGTGATTAAATTGAGACCGTGTAACTTGGTCCTTGTGGACATGTCGCCCACCCTCATGGCAAATCAAAAACCCTTCTTCTCTTTGCTTTTTCTTCTCTTTTCTTTTGCTTCTAATATAATATATAATATATATTGTTTTATCCTTTGTTTTTAAGGAACTAATAATGTTCAAAAACACAATTTTAAAAAGTATATTTGTCTAAATTTAATCTTTAAAAGAATAAAAGTCACAAATTAATTTTTAAAAAATACAATAAGTTAAATTAGCCATTCTGTTAACTAAATAATCACGCGTGCTACAAAAATAATTTATGTCACGCCTCATTATTTAATTGCTAGTAGAATTAATTTAAAGCATTTGATCTTTTTAAAATTAAATTAAAAACTAAATTGATGCACATATTGATAAATTCATCTTTTTAAATTTTGTATAATCTATTGATAATTTGATATACATTCTTTTTTCTTTATTATAGTGTTTAATACAATTCAAATACTCAAAATATTTATGCTCACACAAATATTTAGACAGTGAGAGATTTTGATATAATACAATACCCATTAACTCTTTAAAAAATTCAAACAAGTACTAGATCAAACATTTCTCGCTACTTATTCGTTTAATTTTATTATGAGTTTGTTTGAAATTTATGAATTAGAATGTATTCAAAAAAATTCTTTTGAAATAAATAAAAAGAAATTATTTAAATTTTTTTGAGAATTTTAATTTTCACAAAGATTTTTTTTATTTATAAATCAAACTAAAAGAAGTCTAATTTTAAAATTAGTTTTCACATTAAACAAGTTTAGTATGTCAAATATTAAAAGGGAAAGTATGAGGAGCCAATGGAATATTTGTACAATGTGTACAATGGAGATTCATAGAGTATTAGAGATATAACCATTAGTGCTACTTTTTCCCATGACATGGTATTAGAGCGCTAGATCCGAAAGATCAAGAATTAGATTCTTGGTGAACCCCAAAATTAATTTAAACTTTTGGGAAGATATTTATTATCTCTAGTACTCGGATGGTTATCCTAGCGGCATTCATATTAAAAATATCCTTCTTTATATATTTTGACAATAAGTGGGTGTTTTTTTTGTGACTACAATAAGTGGATATTTAATATAAAAGAAGAAAATTTAACTCATATATATAAGAATTATTTTAAATTAAAGAATTGAATTCTATTCTATTAATATGATAAAATTATTTTAAATTATGGAATAGAATCTCAATAGAAATAAATTTTATTTTTTTAAAATAAATTATAATTCAAATGGTTTAATTTTTTCATACTCAGTTAAGATCGTTTGAATCTACCTATCTTTGTTATTTAAAAATTTCTAAAGAAACTCGGAGAAGAGTCTCTCTCTGGTATAAAAGGAGGCTAAGGTGACGGCTTTTGTTTCGGTTTGTTGAGATGAGAGAGAGTTGGTGGAGCATTGAATGGAAGAAATGGTGATGGCAACATTGGACCTAATAACTGCATCTCCTCATTCATCTTCATCTTCATCTTCTTCATCTTCACCCACCACTGATAATAACAACCACCCTTCTTCTTCTTCTTCTTCTTCTTCATCATCACTTTGTCTCTCAAGCATCTCAACAAGAAGAACCGATTTGAGCACCGACCTCAGACTTGGCCTTAGTCTCTCTCCTTCTCATTATTCAACACCATCAAGGTACATACATCCATCTAAACCCTTCATATATTTAATTAATTAAGATGTTAATATAAGTAATGTGTAGCAGGGAGCAAAGAAGTAGTTTTGATTGGCCACCAGTGAAGTCAACATTGAGGTGCACCCTTGTAGAGAAAAGTCAAATATCTCAATTTGTTAAAGTATACATGGAAGGCATCCCCATCGGTAGGAAGCTCAATCTGCTGGCACACCATAATTATCATGCTCTTGTTAAGGCTCTTGCCAACATGTTCAGAACTACCATACTCTGTAAGCAAATCAACTCTCTCTTTCAAATTCAATCTTATATATAATCAATCTCACATTTCCAATTTCTTTTTTCTTTTCTTTTAGGCCCTGACTCTCATCAATTACCACTCATCTCTGGGAATAATGTTCATGTTCTTACTTATGAGGATCAAGAAGGGGATTGGATGATGGTTGGAGATGTTCCATGGGAGTAAGTTATTATATTATATTAATCTTCAAAAAATTTGGTGAAATTCACTCCATTTAGTTTCTTTTTATTTCTCTATTAGGTCGTATTCATTTCTTTTAAAATGTGCCTGTAGTAATATTTAATTAAAAAAATAAAGTGACAATTGAATTTTCAAAAATTTTAATTTTAAATTAATTAGTTTTTTATGAAAAAAATATTAATCAGATTCTTTACGATAATATACAATGAATATATTTATCTTTTTCGTTAATAAATAGTTTAAAATAAAATAAAATTATTTATATATTTTATTATTTATAATGATAAATGTTTTTGCTGTCATATGAGTATAAAAATAATATACTTTTAGACAATAAAATATTATTATATTTTAAATTTTTATATAATTTTTATCAATTATTTTTAATTTACTAGAAATTTTATCAAAAAATAGGTAAAATTTTATTCTAAAAATTATTATCTACATAATGATCTTTTATATATATGATCTTTTATATATAGACATGTATAATATTTCATGATATATATAAATATTACCACTAAATTTTACGTAATAAATTAATAGAAAGAGGAGATAACGTGTCTATCATTTCTATTGTAAAAGACTAAATTAATATTTTTTTAAATACTAATTAATCTGAAGTTAATTTTTTTCAGAAATCTGTTACTTTACTCGAATAATATTAGTATTATATGATATAAAATACAAAATACCAAATATAATTCACATTATTATTCAAAAATTTAAAATTAAAATGGCTTTACCATTGAATGTAATTTGTCTTAACGTACGTCATTCATCACTAGTATAGCTTTTTTTTTCTATATAGACATCATTATTATAGTATAGCTATACTATAAGCTAAGTAGGAAACAACATTAATTAATTATTTATCCATTTTTAGGATTATTTTGACAATTTCTCATTATATTTTATATAATATATACAGGATGTTCTTGACAAGTGTGAAGAAGTTGAAGATCACAAGAGCTGACAGATGTTAAGTCAATACATAAATAACTTGTTAATTTGCATATATACAATGTTCTTCCATGCAAGCATTCCCTCATCAATTTTCACTGTGGTTAGGATTTTTTTCCCCTAGTAATTATTAATTAGTTAATTAATTTAGCGGGTGGGTGAAAAAAAAAGTAGAGATATATAGAAATATTCCACAAGGGAACAACGGCTTTCCATTATTAATTATCATCATATACACCCAAAAACAAAAAAAAAAGATTATATAGATGTATAGCTACTTACCTAATTGCTAATTCATCAATCATGACTATTGTGTCTATTTGTCTTTTAGTCTCTCTCTGCTTTATGGTGGATTCTCCTAACTATTTAACTTTTGTAGCCATATGAGATAATATTTCACCTGGCTCCCATTATCGCTAGTTCATGGTCATACTAGAAAAACAAATTAAAATATAATTTAAATTTGTCTAATTTTTTAATATTTATTATTAATTCTAACAATAATTATTAATAATACTAAATAAAATAAATTTTAATTATTTTTATTTAATTTTTTTATTACCAAATATTTTCGATATTTTAGTTAACTTGTCCTTGGTGCTAGCTAACTAAAGTGCTATTTGTTATTATGATTAATATTAGCAATATTTTGATATATATATTACATGCATCTCAATTATTACTTTCCTAGCTAGAATAATCTTACCAACAACTTGAAGTACCAAATACTCAACCAATGCAACCAAACCACATGTGTTTCAATCAAAAGAATTTTATGAAATAAAGCAAATAGTGAATGGAAACAATGAAAAGCTAATTAAGTAAAGTTGTTCATAATTTCTCTGGAGTGTATGTATGTATGTGCTTTGAAATTGATGTTGCTTCGCTTTGTTGGGTACAACATAATTGGTAATATGTGTGTTCACACGGCTCGTGTCAAGAACAGTGGTTTTGCTTTCATTTTCGTTGATTAGTGAACAAGATTCTAACTGAATTAAATACTCATTCATCATAGTAGTCCAATATAATTTTTTGTTTTCAAATAGGGAAAAAGAAAAATATTAATTAAACGCATGTGTCCGTAATATATGTGAAGAACTCATCTTACTTGATTGTTGATGAAACATTCACCAACTGACAATGATGCAACATCTCGGACAATCATTGATGCCCATTTTAATTTCGAGTTTGAATTCTTACACAAGAATAAAAAGATAGTTGAACTTTTATGAGGAGGAGTCAAATAACAGTTATATACTTATATGTCAAACATTGAACACTTTTTTCTTTGGTTGAATAATTGAATTATTCTTTTAGAAAATTTTAAATTATTGAAGGAAAAACCTATAAATGAAAGCAAGGCAAACAAGTTGCCAGTAATCCTATCCATATGGTTCACAGAAGTCATGCTCTTATTACAGTCTTACGCCATAGCTATTTAAATCGAGATTTTCTGTAATGGAGCATGAGATTAAAGATTTATATAGCAAAGGTTTTGGTTTATAATTGATGAAGGTACTTAATTGTTAAGAAAAGAAAAAAGAAATGATAAATATTTTTAATTTTTTGAATATATTGAATAATAAAAATTTTAAATTATTGTTGTACTCCAAAATGATCTAAATCCATAATTGAAATAGATATAATTTTTTTAATTCAATTTATTTCATAAAATGACCTATTTTGATAAATAACAACCCTAATCTTACTCCACTTCAATTGAGAAATTACTTTTTTCTTTCATTTTAGTTTGTTACTGGCCCATGAATTGGTTCATATACAAAATAACATTTAAACTCCTATCAACATTTATTTAAGTAAAGGAGTTAACTAACTACTTGACCAACTCAAGTTATTATTAAAAAATTTCTATGATAAACAATGCTACAAATATTTCTTTTTTGGTCAGGATGTTACAAATATTTAGCCTTACTGGATAGACTGATAGCTATAATGGGCCTGAGGCCCAAAATGAATGTGCGTTTACAAAGCAATCAAGGCGTCCAAAAATCGAGAGGCAGTGTTAGGCCCAAAAGCGAAACAAAAAGGTAAAACGACGCTGTTAGTCGGAAGCGGCGTTAAATGTTAATCCTCCAAATTTCAATTCATCCAATTCGAAAGCATCGTGAAGAGAAATCTTTGGAGCCTAAACTAAAATTCGCGGTTAGCAGTTAGCAGTAGACGATTCACTCAAGCCTCAGCATCAGCATAATGAAAACCCCAGCTTCAGGTTTCTACAGAAACCCCGTGAAGTTCAGAATGTAACTTGCTTGCTACCTTCGCTCCAAGCGTTGCATCGCATTGATTCATTGATTCATTCATTGATTCTTGAGGTATGTATGTTTTCGATGCAGGCCGACTTCGGAGAATCTGGTGCCGATTCGATTGGACATAGAAATCGACGGTCAGCGATACAAAGACGCTTTCACTTGGAACCCTACCGATCCTGATTCCGAGGTCGTACTCTTCGCCAAGAGAACCGTTAAGGACCTGAAACTCCCTCCCGCTTTCGTCACCCAAATTGCACAATCCATTCAGTCTCAGCTCGCCGATTTTCGTTCCTATGAAGGCCAAGACATGTACGCTGGCGAGAAAATTATTCCTATCAAGGTCTTTTCTCTCTTCATTCTTTTTATTTTTCCGTTTAATTTTCGCGCTTGCGTATTAATTGAACTCGTTCTTTTTCGTAATTTCAGCTTGATCTCCGTGTAAATCATACTCTCGTGAAGGACCAGTTCTTATGGGTAATATAGCTGTTGCTATTGTTATTGTCGTCATTGTTATCTGCTTGTGTTGTATGTCTAAACTCGTTGAGTTTCTAGGACTTGAACAATTTCGAGAGTGATCCTGAAGAATTCGCCAGAATCTTCTGCAAAGACATGGCCATTGAAGACCCCGAGGTTGGAGTAAGTCTATCTATCTATCTATCGTGTGTCAATAGAGGACTTGGATTCTTCTATCATTCATGAAGTACTACTCTCTTCCTTGTAAATAAGAACACAGATACATTTGGAAAGTGAAAACTTACTAAACTGAAACATGCGTTTATTTTGCAGCCAGCAATTGCCTTTGCTATAAGAGAGCAGCTTTACGAGGTCCATGTTTCTATTTGCTATGCTATATATCATGTTTTTGTATTACATATTGTATCACAGTTACCATAATTTTTTTGTTTGTTTGCACATTTAGATTGCAATTCAAAGTGTGGTTTCAGCAAGAGAAAGCAGATTGAGCAAGAAGGGTCGTCGAGGGGCTGAATATGCTCCAGTCAGGTATTCAATACATTTCTTTCCCAGATCAGTTGCATTATATGATTACTCCAGGGAAGGATATTTATGTCCCTATTCTATTGTTTCATTGCTGCTTGTCAATTCTCTATTAACAGCAAAGGAGGTGCTGTGGCAGTGGACTTGGTCAAGTTATTTGGACCAAAATCTAGTGTAGTTCGGTGAGTCTGTTAAGTATGCGTGATGCACTTTTCTTTGCTAAAATTAGATAAAATAATGCTGATTTGTTATGCTGATAAAATTAGATATGATGATAGTTAATTGGTAATAGCATGTTTTATTGAGCTTTTGGAAATCCCTAAATCTTGGATATAACAAGAGATTGTCTCTTGTGACTTATGCCCTACCAATGGTTTTCAAGTTCCAAGAAGTGAAAACCAAACATGCTAGAAGGCTTAGTTATTGGCATCAGAATTATGCTAGCAGAAGCAGATCAGTAGTTGCATAAGGCAACATCTTACATATATTATATGTTTTTGCAAATAAGAAATGAATAAAGTGAAGATATCAATGAGGAAAAATCAGTGGATATGATGGTGTCCTATAATAAAAGGATTGTGACTTGAACTGGGAATACACTTCCTCAGAAAGAACTGGATACGACTGTTATGGAACTTGACTCGGAATATAGAAAACTACATTGTCTCTATTAACTGTTAGAAAATGTTTTTGTTTATAATTCTGTTTGACGCTCCATTAATAGCAATTTTCAAAGAGAACAATTCAATGCACAGATAATGTAAAAGAAATTATTGGTTGACACTGTTAATAATCTTATCTTAAGAACTAATTTAAGCATGGAAGTTTCATTTTCTTAGGCCACGAACTAATTTTCAAGTTTTGTATGCATATTCTCGTATAGTGGTACTTAGATTCAAAATGGAATGTTCATTGGCTTACCGTGTTTTTGTTTTGTTGCATTAGGAAAAGAAAGGAATGGGACGTGTATGAACCTATCGTGGACCTTCTTTCCAATGAAGAAGTTGATGCCCTTGAAGCAAAAGAAGAACGGAATTTCAGGTGAATTGACAGCATTGCTTATTTAGAAGGTAGTATAGTTCTATTGAAACCTATATTAGTTAGAGGGAATCATTTTCAAGTTATTATTGTACTGTGTGGAAGTTGGTTTCGTAGAATCAGCAAATCAACGAGTCAGCATGTGTTATCATATTAGGTTGTATCATTTCTTCATCTTCATTCAGTGTACAAAGACGCTAATCAGTAATCAGCATCAAGGCCAAATTAAAAAAGAAAATTAATTACATCTTATTAGCATAGTATCTAGGGTAAATTACATTGATCTTCTACGATACTGAACAATATTACACAAGTAGTCTTATCTACCATGCAATTTAAGTTACATGACACTTGATACTTCCTTTTATAAAAGTGATGTTGGCCTTCCTTGTAAACGCGACTGTGAAAAAGATTAATGTAGACATGGATAACTAGGGGGTGGCATGTAAAATAACATCTCTTAATCGTAGAGTTTAATTTATTCTGGTGTATATATTTTGAATTTGATGTGCTTTGTGATACTAATTTATCAACTTATATGCACCCGTTACAGTTTACACCTTTCCCTGCTGGGGCAAAAGAACAGCACATTATTCCCTGATTATTTGAATACCATCTATAACTATTTATTATCTAAGACTGAAATCATTATTTCCAATCAATTTCATATCACATATAAACCTATGAACCCTCCACGAAAGGAAAAATGGAAGTAGGGCAGTGTCTTATAAGGCGTGCAATATCTTATAACAGTAGAGACGGAGGGTTTCAATTTCATAGCTAAGTAAAGCTAGGATGAAAAAACAAGCAAGAAAGAAATATGAAGCAGTAACAGATTGAGAAATCAAAATCCTATGTTTTCCTCTCCCACATGCCTGGAAAGAAATGGGAATATCCATGATAGAATAAAACAAAATGTGGGGTTGAGCCTATCCCATCTGAGGTTGCCAGGGCCAATATGTAAAGACAGACTTTACAGTGGCCCCATTTCTGTCATTGTAGAGAAAATGTCCACACATACAGAGTTGAAGATATTGCTCCAATACTCATCTCTCGAGAAAGGTAGATAATGGATCATGTGGGCTTGTTATATCTGCGTTTCAGTACTGAAAGGAACAGGAGGAAGACAGAACCAACTGAATAATAATGTGCCTCAGCAATAAATATCTTCAAATTCATTCCAATGTAAAAAAAAAAAAAAAAAAAATTAAATGAAAATATTTTGGTCATAATAAACCTTTGATAGAACAAGCATTTGTTGGCCTGCGATATAATTTGACTACTTAAAATGGGCATGTGGTAGATGAAACCTTTATTAGCAGCGGTAGATGATGCCTTTCTTTAATTAATCCACGTGTTCATCAAACTTGATATTTTTATGTTCAAGGTTCACTCAATGAACATTCTCTGGTCTAGTAAGCTTCTAATATAGGTTTTGAGCATGTTATTGTCTTCAAGATGTTTTAGTTTATAGGTATGCTTGTCTGCCATTATTTTAAGATGCTAAATACACGCCACTGATTGAAATCAATCTAATGATTGAAATCACACTTCCCACAGGAACATTATATGTGCATAAAATGAAACTTTCATCGTACTATTTTTTATTTCGATATGATAAAATTTTAAAATGTAAGAAATATTAGTTATTGATGATATATCTACTGAAGTTCTTTTTTTTTTTTTGAAATTTGACAAGCTTAATCATACGCAGTATAATAATATCACTTGATTTAATCAATCAATATTAAAAAAAAAAGTAAAATTCACATCTTTAATATTTGCATATACAGTAATGATTTTCATGCTTGATTTATTCAAATTTACAGTTTACCTTGCTTGCGCATTTCATACATACCAATTCGGGTCAGAAAGAATCATTAAAATAGAATAAATTATTCAGAATTGAATTACTAAGTTTATCAAAGTAAAAAAAAAGAAGTTGAATTATATTATAATTGATCTGCAAATCAATCCAACAAACATGTTCATTATTTTATAGATCTAATCGGATCAACCTAATCAAACCAAATCAAATCTTCTACTATTCTACTCCTAACGAAATACAATCAAAATCTGAGGACTCCAAAGTTGACTTCTCAAAAAAAAAAAAAAATTATGAGAGAGAGACAGAGAGATAAGATTGAAAAGTGACTTTCTTTTTTCCATTAAAATCTCGCCATGATTTTTGTTCATCAATCACGGGGATTCGGATTCCCTATAAACAACACTTTGAATTGAAAATACAAAAGAAAAAGAAAAATGAAAATGGGCAGTGAATACTGACTGATTTTTCCATGGATTCAATCATTTCATACCCCCTCCCCTATTGAACCGATTTCTACAATGATGATTAATTACATTCATACCACCATGACCAACCAAGCAACCTAGTACGTACGATAATACATACATTAATTAGCATACAAAAAAAACCACTTGCTAATTGCAGCTGCTGCTTCACTTTCTTTGAAGAAGAAGAGTCATGAGGAGGTTATGTTGCAGGGTGCTGTGGACTTTGACTTATCCAATATTGACCACATTACACGAACATCTTCATACCCACACGCCATCACTTCTCCATGCAGATCCATCACACTCTTCTCTTCCTCCACTGCAAATTTAATAATTAGCTTCAATAATCATTCCACCAGAATAATATAGATCTAACCTTGAAGAAACACAAACCTGTTTGAGTAGACTTCTTATTGTTGTTGTTGTTGTTGTTGTTGTTTTCCCTTGGAGGTTGGTTATTGTTGTTGAAGAAAGTGCAAGCTTTCTTGAATGGGGTTGCTATGGTCTTCTTCCAAGATGCCATTTGAATTGCTATTGCAAGATTAAATCCCTTTGGAAATTGGAATGATATATGAAGAGAAGAGAGAAGAGAGAAGAGAGAAGAGAAGAGAAGAGAGCAGAGAGAAGCAAGATCCGTGAGAAGAGTATTGTGTTGAAATGGAATGGAATGGAAAATAAGAGAGTGGGTTTTTATTATTATTATTAATAAGTAATGAGTGATTATGAGATAGTCATAGGTATGGATATGATGAGGGGAAAAAAAAGTTGAGGGGGTCGGCTACTGCGCCAAAGCACATGCTGCACGCCCCTTCTCGCTCACACTCACATGTCAATTCTTTTTCACTACCACCATTACTTTATTACAAAATATATATATATATATATATATATTCTATAAATTATTAAAAATTATACTGATGTATATTATATTAAATAATTTAATTAAATATAATAAGTAATTAATTTAAATTCGTCAAGTGGTTAATTTACTTCTTTATTTACATAAGTGTTAGGAATTCGAATTGTAATTTTTAGATAAAGCAACTCATTAATAAAACTTAAATCAGCAATAAATTAGTTTTTGCTTGCTTTTATCCGATTGAAAAATACTTTAAAAAAACATATTAAATGTATTAAATTATTTAATAATTTTTAATTTTTAATTATTATTTATCGAAAAATTCTTAAGTGTTCTAATATCAAATTAATACTCTTATTTTGTAATTAATTATTTTTATATTAATATTATATATTTATTATTATGTTTAATTTAAAAATATAAAATAAAATAAAATTTTAAATTTTATAATAAAATTTAACACCATTGATAAAATAAATGACATAAAACAAGAATAATAAAATACATGTTTGCTTTAAAAGCACAAAATAACTTTTTTTTAATAGGTAGAGTTTGTTTTTAAAGATTGAAATTGAAACTAGAATATTATAATTTAATATTGTGTTTGATGATAAAAAATTAAAAATAAAATTTTAGTTTTGAGATACAAAATTTTAACCTCTTTAATATTTTTAGAAAGTGGAGATAGATGAGACTAAATTTTTTGGAATTGGAGACTAAAATTTAATATTTTTTTTAAAAAATACTCTCATTTAACTTTTTAAATTTTAAATTTATCTATCAATCTTCATATTTATCTTAAATCAAATATAATATTTAGACATAGTTTAAGACCAATTTAGATAAACAACTTAATTAAGTTCTTTTGAAAAAAAATTAAAACATAAGTACTTATATTAAAAGTAGTTTATAAATAAATTATTTTTAAATTTAAAAGATTATCACAGAAGTACTTGTTTTAAAGTTGTGTAATAAATAAGAATGATAAAATAGCTTTTGAAAATGAGAGAAGTTAAATTTTTTGACTTCTTCAAGAGTTTTTAAACAACTTTTCGAAAAATTAGAAGTATATATAAAAATTTGTACCAAACACCGTTAATATAACTTTTCATAAGTCAAAAGTTCAAAATAGTAACTTTTGAAACTTTTCAAACAGATCCAATATATTTTACATTAAATATAATATAAAAACTTAATTTAGTCTTTGTCTTTAGATCTCTATCTCCTAATTTTTATCTCTCAATTTCAATCTCTCTTCTACGCGTAGCCTTAGGTATGTTTGTGTTTAAATATATTATTTTTATATTTTTTAAAAATAATCAATTTTTATTATTGCATAGTTAAATTTATTTTATAAATATCTAATAGTTTGAGTGGATGTGCATCATTGAATGAATTAATTAATTGTATTCACTTGACCAGTTTACCCTCTTTCTTTGTTTGGTTTGTTTTTCCTTGGCTGATTCTCTTCATTCTCTCTCCCCAAATAAGTTAACCTATGCCCTTTTCGTGGAAGGCCCTATTAACTACTTCACATGTGTATGTCCTCCTTCCTCTCTACTCTCTTTACCTTTCTAGTTTCCTTCTTCCTACCAATAAGTACCAAACCTTGTTTTTCATGTGAAAGATATTTATATCACCATACATCAAAGGTGAAAACTGAAAAGTAAAAACCCTAAACCAATAGTGATGGAATGGACACACTATTTTTAATTTTATTTGAGTAAAATCCTGCTGACTATTTTATTAAAAAAGGTAAAATTTGTTAAATTTTCATGTGAATTTAAGAGATAACGAGTTACGCGTGTATTAAATTTAGGGTTATATTAGGTAACTAATGATTTTCTTGAATAATATGAATAACTATTAATAAAATAAAAACACACAACACTTCTAAATTATTCACCTAAATCTTAATATTAGAATAATCATCCACACACCTAGTAAAATGAACATACGATATCTTCATTGTTCACGTTGTTTAATATTTTCATTATCTACCTATACTTTTTCTTAAATTTAATATAGATAGTTAATTTAGTAGATTATCTAAATATAAGAAAATATTAGGCCATGTATAATTTATTAATTTTTTAAAATAAATATATAAGTTAAAGTAAATTTAAGAAAATAAGTTTATTTAATATTTTTTACGTCTCTATCCATGATGTGGATTCTTGAGGTACATGCATTTTCAATGTAGAAAACTAAAACTGACATTACTCTTATTTTGATCATGGCATGTTTTTATTATACCACATTGGTTCATGTTGATAAATATGATATGGGATGAGATGGATGGTACTAGAAGGATAGATATGATAAAAATGTAGAATTGTCTTGTGTGACATTTTGATCTATCTAATGGGCCTGAAGGGAGGGGCAAAACAATGTTGAGGGTGGAGAGGGACCCTTATAATATGCAATGCATATCTGCAAAACATTCTGAGTCCTTTTAACTTGTTGTAATGAAAATGAGTGAAAATGGGAGTGTGAGAGTGAGATAGAGAAGCCATTGGGACAAAGGCTTAGTTACCCACTTCATTATGGCATGTGACACTGACATGGGTGTTTTTTGGGAATGGGAACGTGGAACTATGAACAACACAAGATAACCCCAAAAACAAACCCAACCTCCTTTGTGGGGTTTCTATGCATCAGCCAATCACCCATTTCATTTTCAAGCCCCATTTAGCTAGTAGAATAGTACTATCGCTCCAAATTTTTTTTACATATATAAAATACCCAAAATGTGTATCTAGATTAAATTATTAATATATATTTTAAAATTATGTAAAATTTTAAAATTTTCTTGTTAAAATGTGCCATTAAATTTATTTTTTATTTTTCTTAATCTATTAATAGAATTTTTTTCTTATATATTTTTTAATTTTTTATAACAAGTTATATTAGTTCGTTTATCTACTTAAGTAAGTATCAAAATTTGAATTTCATTTTATGTATGTAGTAATTTATTGAAATTAAAAATACAATAAAAAATAAATAAAAAAAATTATACTACATATCCGTATAAATATCATCAAATTTATTTATATAAAATATATATTAAAATATAAAATATATTTTAAAAATAATATATATATTTATACACAAATATATTATAACTATTTTTTATGTATATAGTATTTTTATAGGATAGATTTGTTGAAATCTCAGTGACTAGTATACATATATTTTTAAAAGAAAAACACTAAACCAGTAAACCTAATACCCTAGTATTTTATATTAAAATAATAAGATTCATTTGTTTGACTTATTGTTGAGGACTTCTCTAGCCACTTTAGCACAACATATGGAGTAACGAGTAAAATTTCATATCTAGTGGATGTGAAGTGTGAACACACTAGTGACGGTGCCGTTGATTCTAATCTAATAATCATCATGGATTCAACAAAAAGATGGAAATTGGTAGCTTCCCAATGCTGCAGCTTAATTTGGTTTGAGAATCTATAAAGTGTGTGTGATCATTGGTTGTATCAACATAAATTACTACTAATAGATTATTATCATTAATGAAACTCTGGTTATGTTGAAAAGTTATAAAATTTGAGAGCCCAATAATATAATGCAATCTTGCGAAAGTGACGTATCCACATTTGCATTAATTTAATTCTTTTTTACTATGGATGATGAAGCTTTATATACTCTATGAGAAGTACATGAATTTCTAAGAACATCACGTTCACATGCATATGGTGTAAAATAAAATAAACGCCATAATGCATAAAAATCATTAATTAAAGTATGTAAAACAGTAGCAACAGTATTATGATCTTCTTGCAAACTAATTAGTTTAATTTAGATAATTAGAACTAATTAGTTTATTCCTTTTCACATGCAATGTATCATGTGACTGACAACTGAACAGTGAAAAATTATTGCTGGGTCTGATAATAGTTTTTCCATTTTTTTTCCTTTTAATATAATATGATAGTATGAAACTATAGTCTATAAACAAAAGCAAACATCGTTTTCATTTTCCAAAAGGGACACGTTTGATTATTAACAACGAATTGAGATTATTGGTAGAAGCTTTCCACGTGTCCACACACTTCATGTTCGGACATTAAAATGTCGGTCCTACGTTTCCTCTAAATAAAAAAAATCCCATGTGCAACTTTTTTTTATTTACAACCTATTTATTTACCTATATACCCTCCTTTTTTTTAATTTAATTTTTCCCTTAACCATTATTTTATTTACATCGAGGCAGAACATTGAATCTTAGTTTCAAGATTATATATGATGATTAAATAATATTTCATAATTAATTGTTTTGTCAACAATTACTAGAAGAAAATTGATTGGGTCAAGTTACATTTGATGGCCCATAGTAAAAGTGGAGTCTATTATGGGTCAAATAAGACGGATTATTGGAAAAGTGTGAAGGCAAAGGAGTGTGGAGTGTGGACCAACAACTATTTGCCATTCACCAAAAACATACATAGGGAAACATGGATTCAACAACCCAATAGAAAATACTACAAAACCATTATTCTAGTATTATTTACCCCTATGTTTGTCCTTTTATATGAACTTATGGGTCACATTTATATAATTGTGTCTCTATTGTCTCCTTAAAGCATTGATTCCTGAGGTCCAAATATCCCCCACCTCCACCTTTCTTTCATTAAGATCATTTTCATTAGGCATTTAATGCAATACACCCTCATAATTACTCATGAATTATTGTAGTAGTACTACTACTATTTTTTTAGAATAGTTGATGAATGAATACTTTTTTCTCTCAATGAGGACAAAGAGATATAATTTGCCGTACCACTCATCAAAATTCAAAGAAAGCCATTGGCAACCACCGCTTAGCTAAAATGTTTTTGTTTTAAACGTGCTTAATTTTTCGGCCTATGGTTTTTATTTTATGATATTAGACAATTGGATCTAGCTATGTATATTTGTGGGAAATAGATCTTCTGAATTTAAGTTTTGAAAAAATGCATCACATACAAATGGCAATCCCCATGAGCCTCTTACATTACAAGATCTGCTTTATATTCATGGCTGTGACCATATAAATCATAATTATTTTTTATTATTTTTATATCTATACTATGAAAAGTTAATGTAAAAGTGATATTTGAGAGGAAAAGAAGAGTGCCTATTCTATTTGATTGTCAAACAGGTCAATTCAATCTATTTAGATTCAGTTTGTTTATGTCTGCGAATTACATAGATTGGTCCGTTTATTTTTTATTTGTTTAATGATTTCAATTTTTAGATTTGGCTCTTTATGGCTAGTCCAACAAATTATATAGGCTGCACGTTTGTTTTTATTTTTTATTGTTGAAAAAAATAAATAAAAAAATTAATTTTTGATTAAAAATATTTTGGATAAAGTGTCATTTTTTAAGATGTATTGGATTTTTGAATCTGACAAGGGATAATGTTAAAAAAAATACATAAAAAATAAATAAGTTGTCCATTTAACTCATGGGTTATATATTTCATTTAACCCACTAATTTTTTTGAATTAGTTGAGCTCAATTCAAATTTTAAACAAACCTAATTTTAGAAATAAAAAATTTCTTCATTTAAATAGATAAAAAGAATAATTTTAAGGGATTTAGTTCATTTTAACTGCTTAATTTAAAGGTTTAATTACTCTGTTGGTCCCTATAGTTTCGCGAATTTTTCAATTAGGTCCCTATACTTTTTTTCTTTTCAATTGGATCCCTATACATTATTTTTTTTTTCAATTAAACCCTTACTGTGACAAAAACGTCTAAAATAACAGAATATCCTTTTAAAAAAACGAATATTCTTTTTTTTAAGATAGCATAACACTCTTATATTTCAAAAATTCCAAAAACACCCTTCTCACTTGACCCAATCACCCAACCCCCCCCCCCCCAAAAAGAGTCACATATCCTTAGCCCTAACCTCAAGCTCTCTCAGAATCTGCCGCGGTGCCCTCTCGCCGCGCCTCCTCCTCTTAGCGTCCCTGTCGTGTCTCATCCCTTATATTCTGCTCATCCCTTGTATTTCGCTACGCCTCTGTCCCTCTGTCCCTCGCCTACGTGCCTCTGTTCTTCCATGCTTCCCTCGCCTCGTCGCGCCGTGCCTCCGTCCCTCCCTCACCGCACCACCCCTCCGTCCCTCGCGCCTGGTTTCGCTGCCTCGCGCCTGCTCCCGTGGCTTCCGTTCAGACAGATCCCAGGACTAGGTTGGATGCAGGGACTTGGGAGGGTTGGCCTTGGTTATTGCATTTCGGCTGCAGTGGCTTGTCCCTCCCTCACCGTGCCGCGCCTCACCACGCTGTTTATGCATATGTCAATATTTTCGAAGATGATTAAATTGGTTTGCTCTAATTTTAGTGTTGATGTTCATATAGATATTGTTTTGAAGTAACACTTTTTAGGATAATTCTTGCTTAGATAGTATTGTTCGTTTCTTGCTTAAAGTGATTGGGTCAAACCTAGTTGTTGTAGTTTGAACAAATTGTGGCTAGCCATTGATTTGAAGTCCTATCTCTAGTCTTATGTTTCTGTTTGGGAGATTGATAAACTTAGAAAGGTATTGATTTTAAGCTTTGCCCTGCCTCTGACATAATCTGAAGAACTATAATTACTCTGATCCTAAATGTGGCATGAATACACTGTTTTCAATTAAGATTTAAATGTTTCTTGTTAAGTTCAAAAATCTGTTCTCTGCCTTTGTTTTAGAATGCTTTGGTGTTGCTTTGGTGTAAACTTTTGCTAGAAGAGAAGATGGTTTGATACCCTCAACTTAAGTTGTAAGACATAAAACTTATGTGTGTTTTGCAGAAATGGCCATCCCTTCAGGAAAATGGTTTTTCACATAACTTTCTTTTTAAACTATACCACTAACAAATCTTTTACTTTCTTCCTTCTAGATTTAAAGGTTTACATCTAATTTGTATCTAGGTTGATCTATGAACAACGACTGTACTACTACTAATAATAATCTTTGTTTAGCTATGTGGAATTGGCTAGGTGAATCAAACCATGCCATAGTTATATAGTCTTGTCATTATCTAGTTTAATTTTAAACTAGAATAAATGAGTAAAAAAGCGTGCCTTTTCAATATTAAGTTTTGCATATTGTTATTAGAAGTGCTAGCATTGTTTTATTGTATCTTAACGTTTTTGAAATAGCTTCCAATGGGCAAGGATCTAAGGGCAACATGACCAAAAAGTCAAGGTATTGCTTGCATTACTATACATGGATAATGATCTTGTAGTTAATTTTCAAGTTGAGCTTCTCTTCTTGATTTCTTCATGCTCATAAGAAAAGTGAAACTCTAGCTGCAGAAGTGGATGCAACAACTCAGAGGGACAATGTTGAACTTGTAGCTGAAAATGATCGGAGTACCCCCATATTTGCAGACCAACCAAACAAGGAGCAACCTGTGGATTCAACGTCTCCTTTGTCCGGCACTTCATTATCATAAAGCCAACTGATGATGTGGTAAACATGCCCACATGATGTGAAAGTTTTAGCAGTTGAAACTGTTTCTGAAATTGCCACTGTATCTACAAATGGTGAGTCTGTCAAAGAAAATGCTTTTGAGGAGGATCCTCCCCAAACTTCCAAAGGAATTGAAGCCCCAAGTGATGAACTCACTAATATTGGCCAACTAACAAGCCTAGGGATCTGGATGCGAATCAAAATGTGAATCAAGAGAGATCAGAATCTGTGGGTGCTTATATTGTTCCTGGACCTAAAGATGGTGATGTAAAGACACAAATTACATTGGCTTGTAGTTTTTTATTGTGTACCATTATATAAAGACACAAATTATATTCTATGAATCCACACAAATGTAAAATGTTACATTATCATAATGAATACTTGAAGGATGAAAACTAAATTTTATATATATTTATTACTATTATTTCTATTTTATTTTATTCATTCTTTTTTTTAGATTCTTAAGATAAGGTATTTTGAAAGTTAAAAAACAAAAGAATGTATTTTTGGTACAATTTTTATATAAATAAGCAAAAGAATGATAGTGACAAAATAAAAGGAATATTTTTCATGTCTTAGAATCATTGAATAGGGATCATAGGAATATTTTTCATTGAATATTTATAGTTTTACTAAATTTTCAATTAAGTCCCTATATTTTTTTTTCTTTTCAATTAGGCCCTTAAGGGTATAAAAGTAATTTCACAATTCACTAACATTTTTTTGACGTTTAACGTTAATAAGGACTAAATTGAAAAAAAAATTAATGTATAAGGACCCAATTAAAAGGAAAAAATGTATAGGGACCTAATTGAAAAATTCGCGAAACTATAGGGACCAACAGAGTAATTAAACCTAATTTAAAACATAAAACATGGTTTGAGACTGTGAAGCACCACCACATACACTATTATTAGCTAATAGCTATAGTAGATAAATGATTCAGATTGAGCCATTTCACGATTCTTGTTAAAATTATAACTTAACTTGAACTTTCGGTTACTTATTTGTTTAGTTTACTTTCTTCTATTATTTAACATTTTTTGACAAAATTTTATTTAAATTTGCAAACACATAAAATATTATTTAATATATAATTTTAATTATATATTATTTTAATTTTACCTAATTTTATCTCAGAAATACTTAAAGAGTACCTAATTAACAAGATAAAATATTATTTAATATATAATCTTAATTATATCCCCCTCAAGCTGTGACACATGAAAATTGATGAGACTTAGTTTGTCATTGCAAGAGAAGAAATTTTTAGGTGATAGTACCTTGGTTAGGACATTATCAATTTAGTTTGTTGAAAAAACTAGAAAGAGTTTAATCCATCCTTTCTGAACTATGTCATAAATAATATGACAGTAAATGTCCTTTCGTAAAAGATTGGATTAACAGTGATATGGAGAGTGGATTGATTATGACAGTACATAATAATAGGACGAGAGAGAGGTATTCTAAAGTCTTTCAACAAGTAAAAGAGCTACACTCCCTTACAAATGGCAAGAGCCATGGCTCTGTATTCAGTTTCAGGCGAGGAACAAGCTACAGTGTGTTGCTCTTACTTCGTTAAGAAATCAATGACTTTTCAAAAAAAAAAAAACCCAGATATTGAAAATCTAGTGTCTGTAGAAGCTCTCTCCAATCTGAGTAAGAGAAGGAAGTGAGTGTGAGATTATTATTGGAGGTAAAAAATAGCACTCCCTTGGCCGGAGAAGTACATGCAGAGCGGCTCGGAAATGTTTTGTTGTGACACAATCTAGTGTCTGTACAAGCTTTCTTCAATCTGAGTAAGAGAAGACAGTGAGTGTGAGATTATTATTGGAGGTAAAAAATAGCACTCCCTTAGCCGGAGAAGTACATGCAGAGCGGCTTGGAAATGTTTTGTTGTGACACAATCTAGAAACTGATTGAGCTTTCCAACCGCGAAGCATATATCCAGCCGTATATTTGGTGAGGTAAATTAAACGTCTAATTAGCCGTCTATAAGGACCAATATCATTAAGAGGAGTTCTTGAAAATTTAGATAGATGAGTTGTATAATCTATTGGCGTGGAGGCTGGTTTTATATTCATCAACCCAAACTCATTAAACAAGTCAAGTGTATATTTGCGTTGATACATGGCAATGCCTTGTTGACTTCTGGCGATTTCCAAAGCAAGATAAAATTATATCCATAAACATCCCCTGCAATTTCTCTCCAATCATACCTTGCTAAAACTAGTTCGTCCACATAAACAAGGATACATGTGAAGCCTGAATAAGATAATTTAGTAAACAAATAACTGTTTGATTTTGATAGAGTATATCTATCATTAATGAGAATACAACACAACTTCTGAGGCCACTGTCTACTAGCTTATTTCAAGCCATATAACGATTTCTCTAGTTTACAAACTGAACCAGTTGGCACTGCCAATCCTAATGGGGGTTTCGTATACACCTCTTCTAGTAAATCTCCATGGAAAAAAGTAGAATTGACGTCCAATTGGTGAACATATCATCCTTTAGTAGCAGCAATAGCCAAAAGCATTCTTAAAGTAGTGAGTTTGATGACTTGACTAAAAATATCAGAGTAGTCAAAACCTGTCGTTTGAGTGAAGCCTCTAATAATGAGCTTGCCTTGTGGCATTCTACCTCACCATTGGGTTCGAACTTGGTCTTGAAAATCCATTTGCAACTGATTGCCTTCTTTCCAAAAAAAGAGAAGTCGGTTTTCATATTTTATTCTCCTGAAGGGCCTTCAATTCAGCACTTATTGCCTTACGCCAACAATCATAGAGAATAACCTCTTTATAACTTCTTAGTTTTGTGGTAGAGGATATAGCAACTAAAAGCTTTATGCCTTATTGACCATGTATTGTAAGATACATAGTAAGAAATTGGATACTTCACTTTAAAGGAAGTTAGAGATTACTGAGCTGAAACATTGACTTACATACAATGGTACTCTTGCAAATAAGATGGCTGTTTTTTTTGTCTGCATGATCTTCTAAGTTCATTAACCTCAGATGTGTTATTTAAATTACTTAATGATACAACAGGATTCAAATTATTTGCTTTAAAATTGGAAGGTTAGCTAGGAGAAAAATCATGAGATGCAATTTCAAGTGAGTAAAAATTAATTTGAGATTAAAAAGATTTTGGATAAAGTGTCATTTTTTAAGATGTATTATATTTTTAAATCTAAACAAAGGATAATATTTAAAGAAATACAGAAAAAATAAAGGTTTAATTACTCTGCGGGTCTCTATAGTTTTACCAAATTTTCAATTAAGTCCCTACACTTTTTTTCTTTTTAATTGAGTTCCTATAAGTTAATTATTTTTTCAATTAAGTCCCTGCTAATGTTAAACGTAAAAAAAAACGTTAGTAAGTTGCGAAATGACTTGTCTACCCATGTCTTCCACTTTTAAACACTTCTAATTTCTTATTTATCTGATGTTTCTCTTCTTCTCCATTTTTCATTCCCAGTTTTTCTCTTCCACAAAGTTATGGCTCAAAGTCAAGGAACCTCTTTCATTCTCTCTTCAGGAAGCTATATTTCTAAGAGCTCTAACCCCAAAAGAAAGAAGACACCTGTGTTTCTGTGAAGAGGTAGTATCTGTGCACCGTTTATTGACCATTTTTGACCATGGTAGGAGGTATGTTACTTGTGGGAAGATACCAAAATGCAAATTTTTTGAGTGGATTGAGGATGATAATGGTGCGAAGAATGGGTGGCCAAAGAAAAAGAAAAGGAGGATTCACTATTTTTGTGGTGACACTCTTATTCTTCAAATTTCTGGAACAACAAAGAATCCTAATAGAAGATTTATTTCTTGCCCTAACATGAGATGCAAATTTTTCGAGTGGGTTGATGAAGTTGGTACAAGAAATAGCGTGTCTGCTGCTGCTGTCGGAGTTGTCGGAATGCAAGATTATGCTAACTTGGAGGCTGAAATGAGAAAATTAGATGCACAAAAAAGAAAGATAGAGAGACTAAACGTGGAGATGGAGAGATTGATTGTTGAAGCTAGAGAAATGGATGCTTATGTGGATAGATTACGTGATGAGTTTAATGTTGTCTAAGAACAAGTTGGGAGATTGGATGACAATATGAAGAATCAATGTAAAATGCAATATATGTTGTTTATGTTTTTGATAGTCTTAATAATTGCAATGTGGTTTGTAAGAATTTAAAGTTAACTATGTTGTAAAATTCTAATGTAAGAGATTCTATAACTTCATTTCAATTATTCTAATTATATTTAGTTTGATTACATTTTTCATTGATTTATTTTGTGTGTGTATAACAATAAAATCATAGTTGATAGAAACTTTGTAGTTCAATATTTAAAGTTACACCATAGGTTCACAAGTTACAGCGAATAAGTGGCCATATAATATGCCACATACCTAGATATTCATTAAATAAGTGTTCCTTTAAACCATATGTCTACAATATATCACAAAATAAGTGGTCATATAATATGCCACATACCTAATCCAAAATAAAGGTTCAACAAGTGCAACAATTAAAAGTGGTCCAACATTATAATAAAATATCAAAATAGTGGTCCTATTCACATAATAAACATTGGCCACAGAGACATTAATTCATCACAACATATACTACTTAATAGTAACTCCAACAACCCTAACTCTAACTTTAATCATGCTTCAGTCATCAGTTAGGTCTATATGTAGACTCGATTGTCATGTTGGCTTCCTCACTCCTATCTTTAGCCGCTCACTTCTTCTCATACCAAACACCTTTGTCATTGGTAAATCTTGAGAAGATGCTCTAAGTTGTGAAGATCCAGGAGGTGCTATCACATGAGACTCAGAATTTGCTGCATCGGTGGCTGTGGTTGGAGCCTGAGAATCCGAAGTAGCAACTATGAGAGGTGGTTAAGTAGAGGCAGCAACAACATGTGTGGTGGGTAGCGGTTGTGAAGATGTAGTAGCAGGGACTAGTTGTGAAGATGCAGCAGCAGTCCTTCCTCCATCCTTCCTCTGTCCCTGCCTATTATTACTTGTCTTCTTCTCTAAAATATACAGATATTTATACCGGATCTATTGTCAGTAACAGGAGCAGTGTCAGCAGCAGCTGCAGTAGTAGCTGCAGTGTCAACAGCAGTCGGATCTTCTCCGTTGGCGGTAGCAACAGCAACATCAGGCTCTGAAACCAGGTATAACACAACCAGTTTGCAACATAAGCCAGTATCAAAACTCATATAAACAATGGTAAATTACTTCTTACATGTATATGCTTTGTATCACATAAATATCCAACTCTATTTAGATGAGCCCTATAATATGCTCACATTGATAACACAACATAACATCATGAAGCAAATAATATCAAAAGAAAACATGAAAATTAAGTGATGACAATTAAGCAAATAAATACATCTAACACATTCTAATTTCAACAAAAAAAAGTAAAACAATAGCATATATGTCCCAAAAATATATCACATCGACTATGTTATATGACACTATCACAACTTATTCCACTAAATGAATCAAACACATTCTAAATTCAACAATAAAACAGTAAAACAGCAGCATATATGTCCCATAAATATATCACATCCACTATGTTATATAATACTATCACAACCTATTCCACTAAACAAATCAAACATATTCTAAATAAAATAGCAGCATATATGTCCCATAAATATATCACATCCACTATGTTATTTGATACTATCACAACCTACTCCACTAAACAAATCAAACACATTCTAAATTCAACAATAAAATAGAAAAACAGTAGTGAGTATTCTCAAATTTGTTCGATACCTGACACTGTTAGATTGGGACAATGCCTTCTATTATGTCCATATTGTCCGCAATTGCTGCATGTCACAGATGTACCCGTCCTCCTAAGCTTTGTCTGAGAACGGTTCTCATCAGGTTCTCTGATCCTCACCATCTGTGGTCTTCTTGGCTTCACTCTAAAGATGGGGGTATAATGGTATCACACTCTACTTTTGGCCACATATTTTTTCCGTTGATTGGAGAAACTAACTCACCATAAGTTGCAAGATAGGCTGTTGAGCTATAGAAGTTGCTGTAGTAATCTTTTGAATTGTCCCTTTTTTCGAATATGTTACAACAAGCATGCGGATAGGGCATTCTACATAGTCCCCAAAATCTACAGCTACACGTTCCGGCCAATAAGTCAACCACGAACCGCTCTACAATTATTCAGTTCTAATGAGAGACTTTGTATTTCAGTCCTCTAGTCCATCTTGCTTGCCACTCCATAGCTCGTGTTGCAATGACATTAAGCCTCTTTTTTGGTTTAGGCATGATTCTACCATTATATTTTTCGGCTTTCTTTTTTTCAGCAATTCGAGACATCCAATAACACCGAATCCACTGGAACATTGTAAGTATAGGCTTGTCTCTTGCCTCCAAAATCCTCCCATTGAAAACTTGATAGATGTTATTCATCAAAATGTCACTCTTAGTAAGGAAAGTGAAGTAGCTCTTGTACCAGAGCTTTGGATCCAATGCTGCCAGCTTTTCATAGCATTGATGGTTAATGTGCATCAGCTGAGTCATTCTCCTCTCCCATTCTTCTATATATGTAGCTTTAGGTATTGATAGAATTGGATCCCTAAAACAGTCCCACCACCATATGCTTTGTTACAATTGGCATACAAATGTCTCAAGCATAGTCTAATGTCTCAAACCCTGTAATGCATAATATAAACTAAAAACATAAAAGAATATAGATATACTAAAGTCCTAAAAGATAAACAAAGATTAATTAAAAATAATTAATCTGTTTACTATAACTACATAGTAGGTTAATAAATAAATAAATACCAAGTGCTAACCTTTTGTTGGTCAGACATGAATATCCACTTCCTTCTACTGACATGTCCAATATCATCCAATAGCAGGTTAATAAATCAACCCAACTATCTCTGGTCTCAGCCTCTACAGCAGCAACAGCAATTGAAAAATAATTATCATTCGGATCTCTTCCAACAGCCACCAAAAGTTGCTGCCATGATCACCCTTCAAGTGGTAGTCATCTACCCCTATGATAGGCCTGCAACCAGCCAAGAACCTTTGCTTAACAGAATCAAGACACGTGTACATCCTCATAAACCTTGGCTGGTTTGTAATTGAAGGCCTGTCAACCAAAATCTGAGTAGTAGACCTGGGATTCATCCTCATAATCTCTGCACAGTAATTTCTTAGCTTGCCATATTGTAGAATAGCCCTACCATGTACTTCTTCCCTCGCTTTTCTCCTCGCCAATAAGCCTTTGTGACTAAAATATTAGCCATGTATTTGTCCTGAATGGTTTGAATTACGGTTGCAATCTTCATCTCCTCTCCCCTACTAATATTGGTAACAATCTTTTGGGACACTTAACTACTTGATGTAAGCCTACCATTGTAATTTCGTCCACAATTGTGCTTTCCATTAAGGGTCTTCATCTAAAAGCAACCGGAACTACCAACTTTGGATGCAAATGCCATCCACCTACACTTTCCTTTCTTCCCTCTGCAACCCACTCTACATCTAACCTTATCATTCTTGATATACTAAATATCCCTTCCATTCAATAAAGCATGCTCTCTAATAGTATCCTTAAACTGACAGAGTGACTTGAACTCCAACCCCACCTTAAACTCATATTCCCTGCTCATCTCAGTCTCATTATATTTAGGGTATCTTCTCTTCTTAATCATATCATCTAAATCTCCCTCATAATTATCAATATCTTCAGTTTCATAACCCTCAGAAATTTTTTCAACTTCAACATCCTCACCAACAGCAGCATCATGAGCAGTAGCATCAACACCAGCAACTTGAACATTGTCATGTTGATTTAACGAGCTTTGGAACCCCCTAAGAGCATTTGAAGCTCCAACATCATTTTTCATCTTCAACATCAAAATCAAAATGATCCTCATGAGTTATAATCCATCTAACCTACTAATTTTTTTGGATTAGTTAAGCTCAATTCAAATTTTAAACAAACCTAATTTTAGAAATAAAAAATTCCCTCATTTAAATAGACAAAGAGAGCATTTTTAAGGGATTTAGTCCATTTTAACTACTTAATTTAAAACATGAAACATGGCTTGAGACTGTGGAGCACCACCACCTACACCATTATTAGCTAATAGCTAGAAGGGTATACGTAGATGAATGATTTAGATTAAGATATTTCACAACCCTTGTTAAATTATAACTTATGTTGAACTTTCAATTACTTATTTGTTTAGTTTACTTTTTTCTATTATTTAATATTTCTTGACAAAATTTTATTCAAATCTGCAAAGTTGAGTAGTAAAACAGTAGAACAAGCACCATATGAGAGGGAGGCTCTTAAAATAGAGTAAAAAGATAGTTGAAGGATAAAAAATTTTGTTTCCTTTGTTATTACTATTATCCATATATATACAAGAGTATTAGACACCCTTACCCTAATAAACATACTCTATCTAACAATCTATATACACTAGAATATCTCAAAGTACCTAATTAACAAGATAAAATACTATTTAATATATAATCTTAATTACATCCTTCTCAAGCTGGGGCACATGAAAATTGATGAGACCCAGTTTGTCATTCCAAGAGAAGAAGCTTTTAGGTGATAGTGACTTGGTTAGGACATCAACAACTTGGTTTGTTGAAGAAACTGGAAGGAGCTTAATTTGTCCTTCCTGAACTCTATCACAAATAGTATGACAGTCAATCTCTATATGTCCTTTCGTGAAAGACTAGATTAACGGGGAGAGTGGATTGATCGTCACAGTACATAATAATAGAACAAGAGAGAGGTATTCTAAAGTCTTTCAACAAATAAGAGAGCCACACTCCCTCACAAGTGGCAAGAGCCTTAGCTTTGTATTCAGCTTCATCTGAGGAGTGAGGTACAGTGTGTTGCTTCTTACTTCGTCAAGAAATTAATGACTTTCAAGAAAGAAACAAAACCCAGATACTAAAAGTCTAGTGTCTGGATAAACTCCCTAATATGAGTTAGAGAAGGTAGTGAGTGTGAGATTGTTGGAGGTGAAAAATAGCATCCCTTGGCCCAAGAAGTAAATGCAGAGCAAATTAAAAATGTTTTGTTGTGGCACAATCTAGAAACTGACTGCTTGCCAACTGCGAAGCATATATTCGACCGGATATTGGTAAGGTAAATTAAACACCAAATTAGCCGTCTATAAGGAGTAACATCATCAAGAGAAGTTCCTGAAAATTTAGATAGATGATTTGTATAATCTATTGGCGTGAAGGCTGATTTCGCAATTATCAACCCAAACTCATCAAGCAAGTCAAGTGTATATTTGCATTACTACATGGCAATACCCTGTTGACTTCTGGCAATTTCCAAACCAAGAAAAAATTTTAATTTTCCAATATTCTTAACTTTAAATTTGTTATCGAGGAGCTGTTTAATCCTTGTGATTTCTCTTCAATCATCCCCTACTAAAACTAGGTCATCCACATAAACAAGGAAACATGTGAAGTATGAATAAGATAATTTAGTGAACAAACAACTGTCTGATTTTGATCGAGTATATCCATCGTCAATGAGAAAACACAACTTCTGAGGCCACTGTCTACTAGCTTATTTCAAGCCATATAACAATTTCTCCAGCGTACAAACTAAACCAGCTGGCACTGCCAATCCTAATGGAGGTTTTGTATACACCTCTTCTGGTAAATCTCCATGGAGAAAGCTAGAATTGATGTCAAGTTGGTGAACATACCATCATTTGGTAGCAACAATAGCCAAAAGCATTCTTAAAGTAGCGAGTTTGATGACTTTACTAAAGATATTAAAGTAGTCAAACCTACCGTTTGAGTGAAGCCTCTAGCAACGAGCCTTGCCTTGTGGCATTCTACCTCACCATTGGGTTTGAACTTGGTCTTGAAAACTCATTTACAACTGATTGCCTTCTTTTCAAAAGAAAGAAAAGTCAATTTCCTTGTTTTATTCTCCTCAAGAGCCTTCAATTCATCATTTATTGCCTTACGCCAACAATCATAGAGGATGGCCTCTTCATAAGTTCTTGGTTCTGTGGTGGAGGATATAGCAGTTGAAGTTTCATGCCTTGTTGATAGTGTGTTTTAAGATACATAGTCAAAGATTGGATCCTTCACTTCAAAGGAAGTTGGAGATTACTGAACTGAAACATTAACTTGCATGCAATGATACTCTTGCAAATAGGATGGCTGTTTTCTTTACCTGCATGATCTTACAAGTTCATTTTCCTCAGATGTGCTATTTAGATTACTTAATGATACAGTAAGATTCAAATTATTTGCTTACAAAATGGAAGGTTGGCCAGGAGAAAAATCATGAGATGCAATTTCAAGTGAGTGAGAATAAGGAGAGGATGATGCTTGAGAATTAGATACAGGTGCATGAGGTTCACAAACGAGAATTTCTATATTAGAATGCAAGTCCCTTGATTTTATCAGTGAATTATTTTTAAAACTAGAAAGAGTGTCCAAATTAAGCATTTTATTTTAGAGTACGCATTTTTAATGCCTAATGATTGATCATTTGAAGACAAAATCTCTTTGAAAGAAAAATAGAACTCATAGAAAATAACATTTCGGAAAATAACAACTTCTTTGGTTTTAATATCAAGTAAAAAATATAGCCTTTTGTCCCCGATTTATATCAAGAAAGACACACTTTCGTGTTCTGTAATCCAATTTCTTTCGATGAGCATATAAAATGGAAGCAAAGGCTAAACAACTAAAAACTTTTAGAGATGTTAACTCTTGAATGTTGCCATTAAGAATCTGATATTTGTTGTGTTTGAATGCAACTTTGAGTACTCTATTAATTATGTAAATAGCACGAGTCACTGCATAATGCCAAAAACAATTTGAAAGATTATAAGCAAATATGAGAGTCCTAGCTACATTTAGAATATCTTGATGCTTTCTTTCAACAATTTCATTTTTCTGTTTCACACAGCTTCTTTAATGTAAAATTTCTTTTTTTTTTTTTATCGATAGAAGTCATAAAAAAATTTTCAGTTCTAATGGCTTTTACCATAATTCTCTTTTGTGTGTAGATCATTTCAACAAAATTCTCTAAAAGAGAACGAGTTTTAGATTTATTTTTCATTAAAAAATCCAAGTAAATGGTTAAAAAATATCTATGGCCAGAAGTAGATGGTATGGCAATAGGCCCTAAATATCAGTATAAATCAAATTAAAAGGAAATTCAGATTTATTCAAACTATTAAAGAAATGTAACCTCTTTTGTTTTACAAAATGACATGGATCACATGGTACATCATTGTTTGGACATGAGACGAATGTATGTATTTTTTCTAATTGTTGTAATCTACTAGAAGAAATATGGCCTAAGCTGTAATGCCAAAGAACACTCTGTGAAGTGTGTGAAGTATGTATGTCCTGTTCTTCTGTCATAATATTCAAAATTTTTTCTTTTAATTTGCTAAATTTAACAACCATCTTTGCTTGAGTATTCATTATATACCACCCTTGTTTTTGATCAACAAATCCAATCATCCTCAAGGTAGACCGCTCTTGAATCTCACAATTATGAGCATTGAACATAAAACAACAAGATAAGATATTAGTAACTTTTGAAATAGAAATGAGATTGCATTCAAAACTTGGCACATATAGAACCTCAGTCAAATAAAAATCAGATGAGAAGAGAACTGTTCTACATAAGGTTGTAACAGTCTATGAACCATTTGGCATGACAATTTTAACTAGATTAATATGTTTAATAAAATAATAATGTTTAAGACTAAAGCAAATGTAAGCAGTTGCCCCAGTATCTAGGATCCAATCTTGGAAATTCAATTCAAAACTGGAAAGAGAAATAAGATGAAATATACCGGCTGAAGGAGCATGAATAATTGCCTAATTTCCATCATGAAGAGGTTCTTTATGTTGTTGGAATAGTGCAATAAGTGCTTCTTTCTGTCTATCCGAGAATATCATATCCTTCATTTTGGATAACATGTGTGGGGTTGCATTCTGCATTACACGCAACTACCACTGAGTTCACTGAATTAGCTGAAAGTGGTACTCTATTCGAGTGATTTGGTTGCAAATGTGGTGGGAAGCCATGCTTCTGGTAACATGTGTTCACCAAGTGACCTTGTTTTTCACAATAAGAGCAAAGTTTGGGAGCTCCTCTAGCAGTACCTATGTCACTTTTACCACGTCCCTTTCCTCTTCCTCTACATTATTGGCCCTAAATTGGCCTCTTTTACCTCCATTATTGCCAAATGTATTGACAAATTTGGCACTGCCTTGGCTAGTCTGGTATGTCTCTCTTTCACCTATAGATTTAGTGTGAACAACATTCACTAGCATTCTAGAATGTAGTTCAATGAGATGCATCATTTGTCTCTCTTGTTGAAGAAGTAGAGAAAAAATAGTATTCACATCTGAAAGGGGCTTAAGCAACATAATATGGGAGCGCACACTTGCATATTGGTCATTTAAACCTCTAAGAAAACGAATCATATAAGACTGCAATCTATATTGCCTCATTATGTCTAATTCAAAGCTGTAATTACTCAAGCAAACACAAGTTGGTATGGGTCTGAATTCATCTAGTTCTTCCCAGATCCCTTTCAGTTTTGTATAGTAAGAGATGATGGATAACTCACCTTGCTTTGTGCTGAACAGATCTTTCTCAAGCTCAACAATTCGAAATAGACCACCCTCATAAAATTGATGTTTGAGGTCCTTCCATAGTTCATGTGTACCACAGTACACTCTCTAAAATTTCTGGACTCAATGATCCATGTAGCCATGATAGCACAAATATGTTGCAACGGTCCCAAGCATCATACTAATCATCTGTTGGAGCTGGTTTGAGCAATGTGCCATCAATGAATCTAATTTTATTTTTCAATTTTAGACAGATTCACATAGATTTGGACCAGGTGTGGTAGTTCAATGTGGTCAGTGGAGTGGTTGTGAGAGCAATTCCAAGTGTCTCACTTGGGTAAAGGTAGTAACAACTTAAAGGATCTTGAAGAAGGTTGGTATTAGATCTAGAAGTGGCTTGGAAAGCTTGAAATTGAGCCATCATCCTTGAAAAATTATGGAAATCTACTACAGAGAAACTTTGCGTATCTGATTCATCACCTCTTCTGCCTCATTCATTGCCATTGATGAATAAATTAGTCAGATCTATCTTTCACGAGCTACTCTCACTACAAGTTCTCATATGTAGTGAAAGATCCACACTTTATTGCAGGCTCCAAGCTCGCCACACCATGACAAAACTCTGTTCAAACTTGCAGAGTTGAGTGATGAAACAGTGGATCAAGCACCATATGAGAGGGAGGCTCTGAAAAGAGAGAAAAAAGATAGTTGAGGGATGAAAAACTTCGTTTCCTTTGTTATTACTATTATCCATATATATACAAGAGTCTTAGATACCCTTATCCTAATAAACATACTCTATATAACAATTTATATATATCAGAGTATCTCAGGAGTACTTAAAGAGTACCTAATTAACAAGATAAAATATTATTTAATATATAACCTTAATTACATTTCTTATCAATAAGCTAGATCTAGATATAATAAATACGGGTTTGAAATTTGAACAATTTACATAGATCGGTGTGTATTATGCTAAATTTTACTTTTATTTTAAAAAATGAGTATGATAAGATTGATTTTAAACATTTTAATTGTATAAACTTCAATAATATGTATTAAATGATATCTTCTAAAAATTTAAAATTTTAAATTGAGACATATAACTCTAACCAAATGAGTCACAAGTTAAGTTGTCTTTGTTTATTGTCTCAAAACAACAATAATACAAATTAAAGATACACATATATACAAATACAAAGGTACATGGCCAATTTGGATTGGTATATTAGTTAGCTCATTAGTACGCTTAAATAAGTATTAGAGATTCAAATCTCATCTTGTGCATATAGCAATTCATTGGCGTGCGACAAACCTTTAAATAGAGCTCTATAGTTTGTTTGGTTGTTAAAACACTAATAAAGATACATAAATCTATTTATCATTATAAACCAATTTCACTTAAAAGATGCTAAATACCATCAAAGTTACTGGCAGTATAAACAATGCCGAAAAAAGTTTACTAGCAGATTATTTTATTCGACAGTAATTATCGACAGATTTTGCGTCGGAGTTTGCAATAAATACGATGAAACAAGCAATTGGTTACCGGAGGATATTTTTTACGGTAATTTTTGGCGCCATATTATGTTTTGTGGAGCCCATTTATCATTGAATTTTTCTGCCAGTAAATCCGACTGTAAGCAATTTTTTTCACAATTAGTGCAAAATTAGTAGTCAAATTAATTTTTTTAACAAAATTAGTGCACAAATTCTAAATACCAAAAATCAACTAATGATTTTTTAAATATCAAGGGTCTGAATATAATAAAAAGTCAAAGAAGTAAAACTCAATGACATAGACAAAATAAATAAAATTCCTAAACCCTACAGATCCTGATAATCATCATCGTCGTCGTCTTCCTCTACTGAGGCGGCAGACTAGGTAGTGATGTCGGTGCCCCACCAGCAGCGCCGTTGCCTGCAACGTGCATCTGCTCGTTGTATACTACCATTTGGTCTGGCAAATGCTCTAGCCGCTTCGGGTCCCTCCTCAGCTGCAGCCCAAGGGAATCGGTGGCTCCCACGCATGCAAGAAACTCATTGTACCTCTCGTCAGACTGCTAAGCTTGTTGGTGAAGCTCCTGTGTTAGCTTCTGCACCTGCTCCCTCAAATCGATGACTTTCTCGGGATCGACAGGGCTGGTGGTAGAGGCAGAGACAGATGAAGCCGCCGATGTGGAGTTATGGAGGCCGCTGGCGAAGAACGACCCCAACTCGTAGATGCGATTCTTGTAGGACTCAAAGGCGGAGTCACGACAAACCCTAACACAATTGACGACTGAAGCATCAAAGTTGGGATCGTCCCCACTAGGCTGAGATTGCTAGGTCGTGAACTCCAATCTCTGCGTGTAGTCCTCTTGTGTAACATACATTGTGATTAGGATAACAGTTAATTGACTTTAAATCGAATACACTTCAAACTTTGAATTAATTGAAAACTCACATAATGAGCCACAGATCGCTCATCAGTAAATAAAATAAATTAAGTAACAATTATTTTAAGTAATAATTAATAAAGATTAGCAAACTACATACCAGCCTGCTCTTCGTCTTCATGAAAGTCGTCGACCCACCAGTATACTTCGACGACCTCGGCGATGCCCTGTTAGCTCTGTTTATCAGACGGCGACGCTTGAACCCCTCATCAGTAGTAAAATGGTTGTCCAGTGCCCACTTAATATCTTGACAGATCCAAATTGTGAGGTGGTCATGCCCCTCACGAACGTCATGCATCATCTATTGAAGTCGTCTAGCTATCCAGTGGTCATATATCTTCCTAATAATGAGATCATGTTCCTTTTCCCATATAAATTTATCTTGCACAAAGTAATTCAACAACATTAAAATACAGTTAATTCAACAACATTGGATTCTTACCGTCCACTTCTGAAACTATCGCTCTCTGGTCTCAGTAGGAATTTTTGTGTAGCTCAGTCGTCGGTTGTCGTACATGGATTTACTCATATTGGAGAGCTCCTGTGTACATGCATTGTTTTTTGGTAAAAATCTATCAATGAAAAATTTAAGATTAGCAAACACATAAAGCTTAAAAAATTCAAAATAGATTGTGAAATAAAAGACATTAAAATAGTACTCACGCCGACATGCCATAAGGCTAAATCGCCATCCGTATAACGGGCGGTGGTAGAGGGGCATCCGACAGGGACATATTAGAGGATTTCGGCGCCGCAGTCTTTGTCGTTGGAGTTGGAGGGAGCATAGCAGAAGGACTGAAGGAGAAACGTAGTTGGGGTTTGAGATCATGATGAATTGCTTGTCCGATGGAGCCGCCTGTAACGTCACAGGAGTCAACGTGGTAGTCGAGATATAGGGCAATAATTGAGAAGTCTCTGGGGTACCGGTGTAAATCCACCCTCTACCACGACCACGAAGCCGACTCGTGACACCTCTGTTACCTGTTGTCATGTTTGCAAAGAGAATACCAATTAACACTAATCAGCATATACAACATAAATCCTTCAATATTTATATTATTTCAAAAAAGAAATTAACATAATCTCCCCTAAAATTAGACATATATCCACATTTACGATTTTCACAAATCCAACCAATCTCAATCCACAACATCATCAGTCAAAACTCAATTAAATTCACCAAATCTAAAATTATTAATACACATACAAAAGATAACAACAATTTATGGTGAATTTATGTAAAAGAAAAGTTTTAAAGTGTGATATGTAAAGATTGAAAGTAAGTTCACAAACAAACTAATATGGCATTATATCACTAGATACACACAAAAAACTCAATTATTACAAGAGACATATTATCGAACACTTGGCATTCAAAAACATCAAACATATCAAATAGCACAACCAAACATTCTTTCAACTCTAATTAACAAGAAGTCAACATTAACAATATACTAGCTGTAGTAATTTACAACACTTTCAGCAGAATATCCAAACAAACAATTTTAATCGATCAATTCACTCACAATTTCAAACACTTTTCAACAACTTAAAACCTAATACTTTGAATCTAACCTATCTTAAAAACATAAATTCTCTAAAACTAAAAATTAAATCTAACTCGAGTATAATACTAATTAACAATTAAAACCTATAATAATACTAATGATAACTAAAACAAAAGATCTAACTCAAGCATAATACTAATTAACAACTAAAACCTATAATAAGACTAAGGATAAGTAAAACAAAGATTGAAATTAATATTAAAATGAAGAAGAATCTAGAATGCAGAAGTAGAGAAGAGAACAGAAAAAGAGCGGAGGCGACAGCAGTACCGACGGTAGCACGACGACAGTAACAATTGAAGAATGTTGGAGGGTCGACAAAAGTGGGAGAGAGTTAGAGAGAATGGGCTGCAGTGGGTGGGGAAGATGAGGCGACGTGGGCTGCAGAGAAGCTACTAGCTGCGGCAGGGCTAACAGAGGCAGAAAGAGGGCTAAATATATATAAGTCATTTTAGTATGACTATATTATGATAATTAAAGTAATTATAGTGTTTCAAAAAATATTAGTAAAATAAAAGTAATGCTTTTTTATGGTTAAACAATGTTTTTAAAAAGTATTACTAAAATGCAAAAGAAAAAGTGCGACTTTAATTTTAACAATACTTACATAATCATTATAGTTACCATAATATAGTCATATTAAAATCCACTGGTATATATACCTCCAAAGTGTTCTTCTAAATCTTTATATATCCCATTAAACATACCGCAAATATGTGTTACTGTATATACATGTTTCTAAATTTGAATACAGATGAAGAGCAAGCAAAAATAGCCTTATTGCTACCCATGGATAACGAGGTCAGGGACTTGTTTTCAGAGTTTGCGACCACCAACTAATGCTAGAACCTGATTTTGAATTTGTTACCGTGCCAACCTCTGTTTGGCTTTGGTAACAATATATATAACACAACATATAGACTCGTTTATTCATTACTTAACTTTCCCTCCTACCTTATATATTTAGGCATGAGAAAGAACACGCACGGCTCTCCAATTGATCACAGCAGGGGATTAGTAACTACTGAAAACCCTTGGCTTCAATGATGCATTGATGAAACATCCATATCTATGGGATGTATATCTCTGTTAACTTCTTCCTTTAATTAATTCATTTTTTAGTTCCACTCTCTAATTTCACTTGTTTGATTATTATAAACAAGTTATGATGAGTTGTACACCACGAGCATCATTTATTTCGCTCCTTCGCCTTTCAAATTGCAGTTTGATATTTGACTGATTGGATATTTTAAGATTCTTTTTATTAGGCCATTCTATAATGAAGTTATATATATTTATACTATATATAGGATTATAACTATTTATAGATTATTGCAATTTTTTTTTCAATTTAACTTTTAAATTCATATATTTACTATATATATATATGGATTAATTTTATAAAGTTTGACAAAAATAATTTATTATTTTATCATACCAATTTATTTTAACATAGAGTATGTATATTTATTGATAGAAAAAAGTTCAAAGACTAGTGTAATTTTTTTTGTTTTTAGTCGGCATCTATTTGTAATCATTAGTCTAATTTTTTTAGTTTATTAATTTAACAATATATATATTTTTAATTTGTATTTTTTAAATATTATTAATTAGTTACTAACAAAAAATAATTAAATTTTAATGGCATTCTAACATTTTTCTTCGATCATATGTAAAGGAAAAAAAATTACTAATGATAACCAAAATTTTTGGTAATATATAAGAGGAGACATACATTATTCTAAATTCTTAAAGTGTATGTTGTCAATCTATGGAAAAACAACCGATACTCTATCTCAAATCAAATTGATCAATCTAAACCAACTATAGAGGTAGTAAGATAGAATCTCATGAGGCCAAATATAGGAGAAGTACCTCCCTAAAGTTTGTACCAAAAGCAGTAAAATCTCATGCAATAAATAAGGGGGAAATTGATGAGACACGATCAATTGAGATGATTGATATCTGTCCCAAAGTTGATCAAGATATATATAGTATAAGAAAATTAATTTTTAAACCCATCAATACATTATGATTTTCAGTGATTTTAATTGTTAATTTTAATTATAAAAAATATATAATATATATAATTAATATCAACAGTTAAAATTTACTGAAATATCAATATATCGATATATTTAAAAACTTTTATATAATATATTAAAGACTTTTAAATAATAATATACTAGATTATATGTGAATTAAACTATTTTCTATATATAGAACCTAAGATTCCAATTTAGAAGAATAGGGTCACAGCAGATATTATAGCTAGGGACATGCATTGGTGGATGAAGTGTGTTGTAATTCTAATACTAAAATGTGCAATTTGGTGATGTGATTCCATTGAAGCCTTGCCGATGGTTTTCGAAAGTGCAGGACGCACCACGTAGGGTACTGATGAAATTCCCTTAATGCAGAACGCTACTGTTTGGTGTTCATGCACTATCACATGCTCCTATTGTTTCTCCTCTAATATAACCAAACACTTTCTAAATAATGGAGCAGTGACAAAAGCATGAGTAACAAATCTTATATGAATTAAGACTTTGTACGTGTATATAAACCCAAAAAAAAGGTGAATGATAGAGAGAGATAGAAATGATGGAAAATTTAATAAAATTAAAGCAAATAAACGTCTCTAGCTAGTAATACAATAATGTATTGATTTTTTGGTTTTTTTACATTATTAATATAATCACACATCATTGCAGCGCCACTTAGTTGGATCCAGGCCTCTAGAGGATAACTACAACCAAACGAGGGAATGATATGAATTCTTACATATGAAATTCTCAGTATCAACCCAGTTGTCTTCACATAAAGTTACAACTAAGATTAAAAATTTTTAAATGATTTGATTAAATTATCATCTAATAATTTTTAATTATTAACTTTACAGTAAGACAACTGCAGTATACTAATTGCGAATTATCCACATGGTACTCCAGATGAGTTAATCAAGAATTTCTACGAAGCGTAACAGTTACATTTGAAGGGTAGGAAGCAAAGCGCAAGATGCATGGTGGTGTGAGTTATTAAAAAATAAAATTGATGATGAGTTTAAGGTGCAAATTGGTGGTCGGAATCAGTGACTCGGTTGGCATAGAATCTGGCAATGAAAGCAGAGGCTTTACCGTCGATGCCGGGCTCGGCAACCCATCGGCCTCTGTCCTCGTCGCTTGCAAATATCCTTCTGCCGGTGTAGTCGTCGTCGTAGTAGTAATCATAATCTCTGTCTCCGCTTGAGAAGCATGACTTGAATATCCCACACAATGAAAAAGATGACTTTTTTGCCCCCATCACTCTTAGTAGCTTGTTTTGATGATGATGGTGGTGAATTGCAATCAAACTTGAGCACTAAGCTTCCCTTTAGAGAACAATGTCTCTCTGTCTTTCTTCATGATATACCACTCTCTCTATTTATAGACTCTCTTCAATCTAACCACACACATCATACGTCTTCTTCTCATTAATAACTAGAAAAAAGTAGAAAATAACAAAGTTTATTACGACGCTTTTTATTTTTAATATGGAGAAAAGTGTGGAGTGATACAGTGTTATGAAAAATAGGGGTATTTTTTCTGTATGTAGTGTTAGGGGACTGAAATCAGACGATGAATTTAGAGTAAGGAACTCAGATGGTCCGATTAGAGAGAATCTACAAAAAAAAATATTTTTTTAATAAAATTCGGAAGGTCCGTTTTGATTTAAAAAAAAAAAAATCTAAAAACGGAGGGTCCGTTTTCATTTAAAGGAAAAATTAAAAAAACAAAAATGGTAAACGGAGGGTCTGTTTTCAGTTTAAGAAATAAAAAAAAAAACAAAAAGTGTAAACAGAGGGTCCGATTTGATTTTAAATAAAAATAAATAAAAATTAATCAGACGGTCCGATTTCTGGTCAACAAACTTTTTAACAAAGAACTCAAACGGTCTGATTTCTCCCTGTCCCACACCTGTGTCTAACACCTGTATACACCATAACCAAGCACAACTCATACACTCCTCCAATATAAAAAAAAATTAGCCTTATTCTGAACATCCTAAATAATAGATAAAGAAAGAAAAATTAATTTTAATTTAGTTTTGTTAGGTAAATAATGACTTTTCTAATCAATATAAATAATAGTCTTTAGAATTTGTCCAATAAAGTAAAAAACACTCCACCCAAAATTATCTCTTAAAACCTTAACATTAGGATAACCATCTACATACTTTTTGCGTTTATTTCTGAGAACAAGACAGCACAAGACAAGAAACTTAGAACAAGACATAAAAGACAGAGACACAAAATTTTGTGTTCTTGTATTCTGTTTGGTAATAAAATAGAACAAATTATAAAAATCTAATTTATTCTATTTTTTATTAAAAAAATTTGGAACAAAAAATATAATAATAAAAAATATAATTATAAAAAATTAACAAAAATAATGAAAGAAAAAATGAAAAATAAGTTGTGTCCCTTGTTAGTGTCTCTGCGTCCTTCTTGTCAGAATAAATACAAAATACACTAATTCAATGTCCCTATACACATTGTCTCTGTCCATTAGGGGTGGCAAAATGGGTTGAACCCGTCGAGCCGACTCGCTAAACCCGCTAAAAAGGCGAGTCAGACTAGGATTTGGTCCGCACCGCCAAATTGGCGGGGTGGGACGGGTCGGTCCGCCGAACCGAAGAGTTTTATTTTTCTTTTTTTATCAAAATAAAAGAGTGATTACTATTATAAAATTAATAATTATAGAATTTTCAAATATTTTTTGTTTTGTTTTTATTATTCTTTTAGTTATTAATTTTATTTTACAATTTCGTATATTTGCTCAAATTATGTGACATTTTTTAAAATAAAGATGGTTCTATTGACAAATATTATTTTAAACAATTTCATTGAAGTTAAAAATTTAAAAAAAATAGTAAAAAAATTATATTATAATTTGACTATTTTTATTTGCATTTGATTTTTTAATTATTATTTTTTAGTTAATTTTAATGAATTTTATTTTTCAAAAAAAAAAAAGAGTCAAGCAAGCTAGCCTGTCGACCCGCCAATCCGCCATAAAGCGGGGCGGGCTAGCATTATGAACCCATCTTAGTTGGTGGGGCAGGCCGGGCGGGCCTAGGCGGGATAGTTTGGGTGGGCCGGCCCGCTTTGCCACCCATACTGTCAATGTCTCCATTGTCAAACACGATTTTGTGTCTCAGTGTCCTGTTTCTGTAAACAAACGCAACCCTAGTGAATTGAACGTGCAACCATTGTTAACTTTGCATGAGTAAATCGAATAAAGAAAATAATCATCCAATTAAGAATAATCAACATAATCATCTAGATACATATTGAATTAAACATCCAACATATACATTATTCACATAGTTTAATATTTTCATTATTTCCCTATACTATTTTATTTTAATTTTAAAATTTAAATTTTAAATGAATTATATTTATTCATATTTAGTTGTCTACCTAGCGAAATATATCCGAAAAATACTAAAACATTATTAGAATTTATTGTCATTACTTTTAGTTTTAACTTCTTTAATTTAGTAATTCAATAACATATTTTAGTCTATATTTTTAAATATTAATAATTAATTAAAAATTAAAATCAATAAATTCTGATAATTCTTTAATGAGGGTGTTTAAATCCAAATCGATCTAAATTAAATCGTTTATCCAATCCAATCCAATTCAAACCAACAACCGATCAAAACCGCACTAATTCGGATTTGATTGGATTATATTTTTTACAAATCGCTGGATCAGATTCCGAATCTACTTTTCATAACCGATCCAATCCAATCCAAACCGCACAATATGCTATAATATTATTATTTTATTATTATATATTTACAATTATATTTATAACATGTTCAGTTTGTTATATATTTTTATAGAGTAAAGTATCGTTTTTGTCCCTAATGTTTAGAGTAAGTTTTAAAGTTGTCCAAACTATACTTATCCCAAAGGTTGGGAAAAAAAATAATATTTTACTCTATTTTTATATTATTCATGTATTATTATTATTTAATAAATATTTTATGTTCAAAATGTGATTCATTTATTTATTTTAACTAATTTATAATTTTATTTCTATTGTTATGTTATTGTTGATTTTTTAAAATATTATTGAGACTTGTTATGTCATTATTAAAATGTGATGTTGTTGAGACTTGTTATGTCATTGTTGATTATTTAAAATGTGATGTTGTTGAGATTTGTTATATATATTTAATTTTTTTAATTTACAAAATCGCAAATCCAATCCAATCCAATCCAAACCGCTTAAAATTAGATTAGATTGAATTAGATTTTTTAAAAAAATCATCCAATTCAAACTGCACCACAAATAAAATTAATGTTCAAATCAAATAAATTTTTTATTTAAAATCAATTTAAACCGCACTGCACACGCTCCTACCCTCTAATACATTGTTATATCTTCTTTAACAAACCACCGCTTTTTGCTTAAAACAATTTTCCTAAAAAATCTTCTCGGAAGAAAAATACACTAATTCTTTTATTATACTTTAATATATTTTATGAAATCAAATAATATTATTTAAGACTAAATAATGATAATGAGCAATGTTATATCACTAATAAAATTTATTATTTTTTATTAATATTTAGATAATTTTAAATATTAAATATTAAATTATAAATTATAAATTATAAATATAAAATAATAAATTTTAATAATATTACATTATCATTATTGTCCTAGACTTATACTATATGTGGAAAAAAAATTTCTACATTTTTCGTAAGACTTCAGATATTAAGTTATATAAATGATTTAATCCAAATAAAAGGATGGATATCAATTTTAGAAACCCGACAAGGGAGGGTTATATATGATTCCCTAACATGACTATTGACTAGTCACAATTGATAGTTCGTATATATCATGGTTGTGAAACTTGAAAAGAAGTAATAAAATAGAGCATAAACCTTATTGTCCTCTACTTTTGAATTGACTAGGTCACAACACGTTCTTCTCTCTTGCTTGCTTCTTCATGCACTCTCCAACTTTGCTTTCCATTTTAGCGATTAGTATTATTAATGCCTTTTGTTTATTTATTTATTTTTTGCTCTTCCACATAAAAAGAGATGCCTTCTCATCTTTTTCATTATATATTTATAAATAAAATGGTGGCTAAGGAGAATTAGATAGAGTAGTGAGAGTATATATATATGTGACTTCACTTTACCTCTGTCTCTTCCTCCATCTCCATCGGTTTTTTCTTTTCTTCCTTCCTTTTTCATATATTTTTTTAAAAATTTAAAAATTCTCTTTTTCTCCTTCGTGGAACCCGGGGAATAGTTACTTCAACAAGAAGGTAGAACATGTCTTTGGTAAACGTGGTAGGAAGTTTCAACAATTCAAAAGAATCATTTTTCTAACTTAGTTTTAGTTTGAATTCAACGTGCATTGCTTATTTACTAATAGATTAGAATTAACCTCATTTATTATATTATATTCCAAAAAAAGAATTGATATCTAACAAGAGGTAATAAAGCTAGCTGCCTATTGTTTAATGAATTCAATGTTAATATTTTTATAATTTGTAATTTTATAATTATCAATTAGCTATCATTAATATTTTTAATAGTGTAAGATTATATCTAATAATGTAAAATTATATACTTTTTTTAATAATTAAATGCTAGTTAAATTTTAATGAAAGTGTTGATCCTGATACTTTCTTTTTTTCTTTTGTTGTAGAAAAAATAACATATTTTATTTTTAAAAAATGTTTATTATATATTATAAAAGTTATGTAAAAACCTTTTTACATTAATAGTACATACAAATTAAATTTTTAAAAACCTTTAAAAAAAAGTTTTCTACCAACATCATCCAAAGCCAAACTTCTTTTAATATATTTGTTGAAGGCATATTTGATCGGTGTAGAATCAACGCAACAGAGACCTTACTAGTTAGTTCTAGTGTTCTACATTATTTTTACACATTAATCTAACAATTGTAAATGATTGTATTCACTATTTAACCTTTGAATTTAATTGAATAATGTGTGAGTGATCCACATAACAACCCCATATAATGCAAAAACAATTGGTTAATTAATTGCTACCATAATCAAACATTCTCTTATATAGTTGAATACAGCCCTCCATCCCTTGTGATATATTGTTCTGTTCACACAAAAATGTTTGGCAGAGAGGGACAAACCCCTTTATCCTTAATTAGCTAGGGATGCAATGCAACTATGCCTAATGAATATTAAAAAATGACTTATATATAATCATGTAAAGTTGAACCGCGTACTTTGTTCCGTATAGATTTATCATAAAGTGGAAGGAAAGGGAAAGATTTAGAATTAAAGAAATTTTCTAAAGCATGCATTTTATGCTCTCTTTTCAGCTTTACATTTACATGTATAATAATATGTATAGTATAGCAGATATTTATTTTTTAAAATAAAAAATTTTAAATTAGTCTGATATCCATTAACTTCTAAGATTATGACATATCTCTACGTTTAATGTGTGCCTATAAATATTTTATCAAACGATTCTCGTATAATAATAATAATAATAATAATAATAATAATCACATTACAATTTTATAAAAATACATTTTAAGTCTTTGCTATATGTATATTAGAAAAATATTTAAGGGTTTGATTCTTGTTAATCTTAAAAAGTTTAATATATGACAAAAAAATATTTATATAAATTTAAAAAATCAGAAAAAGGATTTTATTACATGAAGATAATTAGTAAGCATATATATATAAATCGAATTATATAGGTTTGATTTAGTAGGTCTAGTACAGACGTTGAAAAGATTAGCACATGATAAATCGAATGTATAAGCTTCGATTTACGCCCATAGTAAATCGAATGGATTCAATTCAATTTATAGGCATTGTACACAATAGTTAAATCGAATGCATTAGGTTCGATTTACTCTCTATACACCTATATATACATTTGAATTGAATTGAGTTGTTTCGAATTACAATTCAAAATGTCTCCCACTACCAAAACATACTCTAGAGGAAAAAATTAGGCAACAACCCCATGAGATTTAAAACTGCGCACATAGAAGACAACCCGAATCATTTCTATTGGTTGGATGGAGTTGCCCGTATTGCTGGTGGTATCAATGAAAAGGTTAGTAAGTTAAATTTTTTTTAAGATAGATTAGAAATGTTCTTAAGATTAAGCCTCTTAGAGTATTTGTTTATAAACGACAGGTAGAAATTAGAATACAAAACTACAAATGATAGTTAGAGTAGTAATTTAATAGTTTGCTAAAATTTGAAAACTACAAATGCTACTTAGAATAGTGATTATAAATAATTGTTAGTTAGAGTAATGACTAGAAGATTTGTTATAATTTATAAGTTATAAATGTTATATTAAATAGTAAAAATTAGTTTAGTTAAAATTTAATTTAAGGGTATCCTTAATTTAACTCAAAAGTGTAAGTGATAATAGTGATTAAGGATTGTGGTATGTTTTACATTAATTATTTTTTATTAGAATTTTCCGCGTTAGGTCCATTTAGATTTAGGTCGGATGTTTTTTTAACTTGTAAGATTATTTGTTTGGGTTCAGGATATTTTTTTATTAGAACATGCATTATTTAATATTTATTTAGTGAATTATTTTGTTATGGTTCTTAGAAACAATTTTTTTTTATCATTTTGCAATCCCATTGATATGTCACCGATATGCAAAGACAGCATGGTATGCTCCTAAACGATAGAATCATACAGTATTTGCAGATGGCTAGTTTATACCATCTTGCGATGTTGAACGAGACCTGATTCAGGTTGAATGAGCTATTATTGAGTGCATTCGTAGAAAGATGGCATTCGGAGACGCATACTTTTCATATACCATTCGGAAAGTGCACAATTATGCTACAAGATATAGCATACCAGTTAGGGCTTCCGATCGATGTTGAGTACGTCAGCGGATGTCTGAAAGACTTTGAGAGATACATCGAGGGTAGCTGACTAGCATGAGATTGGTTCGAGCAATTGTTGGGTGTATAACCTCCTACGAATTGTATCGATAAGTTCACTGTGAAGTGTACTTGGATGCAGGGCACATTTAGTGAGCTTCCATAGGGCATAGACGAGGATACGGTTAGGAGGTATGCGAGAGCGTACATTATGATGTTGTTTTCGATTCAGCTTTTTGGTGACAAGTCTGGTACACATCTTCACATTCGTTGGCTACCGTACGTAGCCAGGCTAAAGGACATGGACAGATATAACTGGGGATCCGCTGCTCTTTCATGGTTATACTGGTGCATATGCCGTGTGGACAACAGGAACGTGGTAAAGTTAGCCGGTCCATTGTATCTCCTTCAGTCAAGGATCTTCTAGTAGTTTTCTATTTTCAGGCCTGCTGGGTTTGGAACTTCATTAGCCGTTGGCGTCGAGATAATTGATATTTAGGGTTTTTATGTGTGTTTAGAGGCGTCTAGCATTGCTAAAGATTAAGGATTTCTGTTCGATCCTCCTAAACTACAGACGACATTCTCAAATTTGGCCAATAGCTCAGGGGTTCTCATCTCGAAAAATTGACAATGATAGTGAAACAAAACTTGCAAATCTTTGTCACCGTCTATGACAAAGGAATCGTACTTTACATCATCACGTACAACAGAAATCAGAATTCTATAGAATAACTTCCGATTGCGTTTTTTTCTTAATCGACCCTCTATACTGCACAAGAACTAAAAAATTATCATCACTAGCCATTGTGAGACCCACTATGATAAAGATTTCACATTCAATTCATATTTATATACGTAAGTATAATAGTAAATCGAATTAATTTAACTCCATTTAGAGCATATATATATCGAATTATTATGATTCGATTTAGCTAAATTGTCTCATTTGAAGTAAATCGAATGTAATTGTTTTGATTTACACTATGTAATGTCTATTTAAATAAATCAAATTCATTTATATCAATTTATGTAATCCAATATTAAATCAAATTAATTAAATTTGATTTATATAGTGCAAGGTTAAATCGAATTAAACATACAGAATGGATAAAATGAATTTGATTTATGTTGAGGAACAATCAATCAAATTAATTTGTTTCGATTTATATAATATTATTGCCAGAAATAAATATACATGTAATGTTATTTTATTTAGAACTATCATGTGATAAACTAATTTGGGTTGGTCGAGTGGTCAGCTCATTCGTCCGCTTAAGCAAGTGTCGAGGGGTTTGAATCCTGCTTTGTGCATGCAGCAACCCATTGGCCAGTGGCAGACCCTTAAATGGAGCTCCAATCCGCAACGGATTAGTCCTTGAGCTCCAATCCGTAACGGATTAGTCTTTGACCTGTCGGATTGAGGGATACCGTGGACAACCAAAAAAGAACTATAATGTGATATTAATTTTTATTTGGTTTGTTTATGTGTGTAATTTTACCCAATATTTTTCATTTGTTGTTTGCTAGCATATATGTATTGAAGTTTTGTTGGTGTTTAGGGAGAGGCACGTAGCCATAAAGCATATGAGTGGTGAAGAAGAAGGTTGGGATCTTCGAAGAAAGGACCCACCGCCCTTGGTTAGTACTCTCCCAAGAGAGTGCCCTCAAGCTGTCTTTAACTACTTTAAGAGATCTTCATTCTTAAGGGATCTTTTTTAAGGCCATGCATGGTTGGTATTAGGTACACATCTTCGTACAATTGATGAGAAACTCGATCAAATACAGGGCACAATCAATATCTTAGCTTCTTCACTCTCTTATCTGTGTAGGCCTTTGTTTCCAATATATTAATCATTTCATAAAGGTCTTTTTTGCTTGGTTGTAAATTGTTTCGTAACGAATCATATTATTTTGTTGCACCGTATTTGTATTTGTGTCTGTATATGAAAAGTAGGGTGCATAAAAGGTTATTGGATACTGTGTGGCATACAACTATACTCTATACATATATAAAGCAACTTGTGAGATTTTGGTAATCTCCCACTAATTATTGGTGGCCGATCGAAGATTGTATGATTATAATATTTAAGATCGATGTACACTTTTCTAGCACCAAAATATTTAAATAGTATTGTTTAATAGTAACTTGAAGCACCGAGCCATATATTTCGATGTGCCGAGCTTGTGCTATGATATTATTTTTTTTATCTTGTCCTTTAATTTGCTAATTTCTAAGGTGGTGCACGATGGTATCTAATAGCATTTGTAAAATAGTGAGAAGAAGAGAAATTGATCAATGATAAGAGAGAATTGTGACCAACTGAATTATAAAAAATATTAGGAATAAGGGTTAGAATCGAAATCGTCTCTTACGTAACTTTTTATTTAGAATCATTTCAAACGTTTTATTTCGTATTAAAATCGTTCCTTTAATAAATTTTTTAATTTTATTATTAAATTATTCCTACTTTAATAAAAAAATTATAAAATAAAAAAAAAGAAAAAAACGTGAGGGAGAAAAAGGAAAAGAGGAAAGGACGTGAGGGGGGAAGGGAAAAGGAAGAGGGAGAAGGGAGGAGGGGGATGGCACCGGCGAAGCTTGGACCGCCGTCGCTATTGGGAACCAGAGCTCGCGAGGGAGGGAGGAGATGCAAGCCAGGGAGAGAGCTCGCTGTTGCGCTCCGTCACTGCCGCCACTGCTACCGACCTCGTCGCCTCGCCGCTGCACCTCCCCGTTTCTGCTTCTTGCTTCAGCTTCTGCTACTGCTTCTTGCTTCGGCCTCTGTTTTTTACTTTTACTTGAGCTTCTACTTTTGTTTCTTCTGCTTCTGTGTCTGTTTCTGTTTGTATTTTTACTTCTAATTCTGATTTTATTTGTTATTTTCTAATTTCATTGTTGTTGTGTGTTGATTTTGTTGTTGAAGTTGATGTTGTTGTTTCTGAATTCGAATAATGTGTTATTGTTGGTGTTCTTGAATATGATTATTAGTATTTGGTGAGAGTAAGGGAGGTGGTGATGATGGTAAAGGTGCTGGTGGTGGTGGAGGATATTTTTATCCATAAAAATTTAAAAGAACGATTTTAATATGAAATAAAATGTTTGAGACTATTCTAAATAAAAAATTACGTGAGGAATGGGTGAGGAATGGTTTTAATTCTAATCCTAAATATTAGGGACCAAAACAATACTTACTCCAAAATATTACTTGTATACAGATCCTTGTTATTAATTTGTTTCCTCAAGCTGTCTAGATCAAATTTTATATGCTTGCATTTGCTATGAAGAATCGAATTGACTGCTAAAAGATAAGCACTCTGGTTGTCACACTATATTATAGGAAGATAGATTGCTTGACATTTAATTCAATCAACAGTTGCTGAATTGATGCTATCTCAGATTGAGCTAAAGTCATAGCTCGATATATATTTTGCATCTGTTGTGCTACTACTAATTTTACTTTGCTTGTGACATCTCATAATACCATATTAGAGCTCATGTAAATGAAATATCCAATAATACATTTGCGGTCGTCTAAATTACTTCCCCAATCTGCATAAGCGAATCCCAACAACCTATAGTCAATACATTTATTGAAAACAAGACCATAATTTGTTGTACCTCTTAAGAATCTTAACATCCTTTTAACAACTTTTCAATGTTGTAGTGTAGGATTGTGCATGAATTGTGAAATTTGGTTAACTGAATAAGCTAGGTCTAACCTTATTGTTAGGAGATATTGCAATGCTCCTACAATTGAATGATACATTTTTGGGTCTTTAAATGGCCCTAAGTCTTTATTGTAGAGTTTTAATGAAGCCACTATTGGTGTAGGCATGGGTTTTGCAGCTTGCATTCCTACTCTGACTAGTATTTCTTCAGCATACTTCACCTGGGACAAAAACACAGCTCCATTTGGAAGACAAGATACCTCTAGTCCCAAGAAAAAATTGAGTCTACCAAGATCCTTTAATGGAAAAATGTGATTCAAGTTGTTGATTAGGGCTTCGATCTCCTTAAGGTCGCAACGGGATAAGTATTGTTTTGGTTCCTAATGTTGAGGGTCAGAATTGAAACCGTCCCCAACGTAATTTTTTATTTAGAATCATCCTTAACGTTTTTTTTTTTCATATTAAAATCGTCCTTTAAACTTTTTCTGAACAAAAATGTCCTCCACTACCATCAGCACCTTTACCTCCACCACCACCAGAACGGCAGCACCTTTACCTCCACCACCACCACCAGCACATTTACCTCCACCACCAAGAAAAACAATATCAATAAAATCAACACAAATTCAACAAATCAATACAAATTCAACAACCAAATCAACACACAATAACAATAAAATCAAAAAACAACAAATCAAAATCAGAAGCAGAGGCAGTCACAGAAGCAGAAGCAGAAACTCAAATAGAAGCAGATGCAGAGCCGAAGCAGAAGAAGAAGCAGATTCAGAAGAAGAAGCAGATGCAGAACCACCAGCGCTTGGCCACCCATCACCAGCGGTGGCGACGGAGCGTGCGAGGACCGGCGACGCACTCCACCCTCAGATCCCTCTCTCTCCTCGACCACCCATCACCTGCGGACCAGCAACGGAGCATGCGCGGACCAGCTCAGCCTCGGATCCCCCTCTCTCTCCTTCGGGCGCCGCCCTCCTTGCGTCAGGCTCCTCTTCCCGGCGACGCACTTCATGGCGGCAGAAGCATGCATGAACAGTCCTCCCATCCACCGGTGCTCCCTCTCTCTTTCCCCTCTTCTCTTCTCCCCTGTCGCAACCCCTCTCCTTTCTTCTTTCTTTCGGCGACGGCGATGGCAGCTCCAAGCTTCGCCGGCGCCGTCCCCTCCCCCCCTTCCCCTTTCCCTCCTCCCTCTTCCTTTCCCCTTTCCCCTCTCTCTTCCCTCCCCCTTTCGCGTTTCCTTTCGCCCCCACCCCCCCCCCCAACGCGTTTTTTTTTAATTATAATTTTTTTATTAAAGTAGAGGTATTTTAGAAATAAAATTAAAACTTTTATTAAAAAGGACGATTTTAAATACTAAAAAAAATGTTAAGGATGATTCTAAATAAAAATTACGTTGGGACGATTTCGATTCTGACCCTAACGTTAGGGATCAAAACAATACTTATCCCTTTCACAAACAATGAGGTATTTGATTTGGTGCATTAAAAATCGAATTTGTTTAAGGTTTCTTTTAGAGTAAAATACTAAGCATGTGGTGCTTATTTTAGGCCATACAAAGCTCTATTGAGCTTACACACCATATTTGGATTAGAATTCACATAACCTTGTGGTGGTTCCATATACACTTGTTCATTCAAAATACCATTTAAAAAGGTATTGTTAAAATCAAATTGGTGTAATATCCAGCCTTAATTGCAATAGTAAGAATCACTTGAACAATGGAGGGGCGAATGACTAGACTGAACACTTGTTCATAGTCCACTCCCACTGTTTGATAAAAACCTTTAGCTATAAGGCGTGCCTTTTACCTCAAGATCTCTCCCTTTGAACTTTTCTTGATTGCATAGACCCAGTTGCAGCCAATTATGATTGCTGAGTGTGGAGGCTCTACCAGAATTCATATATTGTGCTTAATTAGGGATGAAAATAGGTTAGGTGGCCGATCAAGAGCCTGCAGCTTAGGCTGTATTTAACCTGGTCTGTTATAAAATAGGCACAGTCTCAGACTTTTGTAAAAGTCTTAATATGTTAATAGGTCAGATTTAAACTCACTAATTAATCTTATTGGCCTGTTAGGTATGTTTGGGCCTGTTAAAACATAATTAAATATATAAATATTTTTTTATTATTAACAAAATTATTAGATATTTTAAATTTATTATATTTTATCATAAACACTTTTGTATATTTTAAATATTTTAAAAATTTAAAAATTCTTATAAATATTAAATATGACATATTATATATAAATATTTTTATTAAAATATAATTTTCTTAAATAATATTTGTATTTTTGTAAAAAAAAAATTATCAAGTCTTTTAACAGGCTACAGGCCAGGCCAGACTGAATAATAGGCCAGGTTTAGTACTTTAAAAAAATTCTATAGCAGGTTGCAGGCCAAGTCCAGGTCAATTAACTACATGACAGGTCTAACCTCTTAAGAGCAAAGCCTGCCCTGACCTGACCTGTTTCTACCCCTACACTTAATCAATGCATTATATTCTGAATCCATGGCTGATTTCCAATAACTTGAATTGAGAGCTTGTGGAACGTTTTTTGGAACTTGTGTCAATAAATCCAATTTGTTAATTGCAAGAAAATTTTTAGGTTTAGTACTTCCTGTTTTAGATCAAGTTAGCATGTGGTAAGTATTAGTAGAGTGTGGGTAGGGTGGAGGTGGCATTTCAATGTTAAATATGAAAGTTTGGGTGAGTGTAGTTGCTTGTGTTGTAATAGTGTTATCAGTTGCAGACTTGCAGGGTAGTCAGATTGTCCTGTAGCATTTTGAGGAGAAGGACTTGATGAACTTGTAGTGGGTAACCTGCAATCCTCATTTGTTATATTGTCAATATGTGAACCAGAATTATGAGTAATAGTCAATCCATTTGTGTAGTTTCTTGTCCAGAAGTAGAATTTTCAGTGGCATCAATCATAAAATTAATGATAACAGCAGTTGGTACAGGAAGAGAATTAGCATTAGAGACAAGTGCTTGTAGAATTTGAGTTAAACATTTCATAGTATGGAAAAGATGTCTCATCAAACATAACACTTTGCATAGATACAGTTTGCCTTATTTATTCATACATTATAACCATGATGCAATGAATCATAGCCTAAAAAAAGAAATTTTTGACACTTATATTCTAATCTGTGTTTATTGTATGGTCTAATAAATGGAAAATAGCAGCACCCAAACACTTTCATCATCATGTAGTTAGGTTTCTTAGCATATAGTTTCTCAAATGGTGTCACAGTTTAAAACAGCAATAGGCAATCTATTTAAGAGAAAAATAGCAGTTGTAAAGGCATCCTCCTAGAAATGCATAGGGAGACATGTTGTAGCCAATAGTGATAACCACATTTAAATTATAAATCTATGCCTTCTCTCAACCATACCTTCTTGTTGATGAGTGTAAGGGCATGATAATTTATGTTGTACACCATTGTGATCAAGAAATTTCAAGACAACTTTTGATAAAAACTCCTTACTATGGTCAGCCTGAATAGCTTTTAATTTCTGGCCACTTTGATTTCCCATGAATGATTTATAGGATTGTAAGCAATATAAAGACTGAGATTTATTAGTTAAAAAATAGATGCAGGTGTAACGGGTACAAGCATCCACAAAATTTATATAATACCTATAACCATTCCTAGAATTTATAGGAGCTCTCTCCCAGATATAAATAAAAATCAAATTAGAGGATTATAATAAGTAGATGTAGAATCATAAAAGGGAAAAGCATGTAATTTTTTCATAGAGCAAAATTCACATATAGAGTTAACTGAATTTATTAAACAAGACTCAAGATTGTATTGCTATAGAATTCTTTGTACATTATGCATGGCTGCGTGGCCAAGTCTTTTTTGCCACAATTCTAAATCATTATATCTATTATATATTACTGCCATAGCAATTTTTATTCTTGAATCTTGATTGAAAGAAACACTATTAGTAACAGAAATTATTAGGATAATGTCTAAAGGGAGCTAAGGTAGAACTAGAATGATTGTTTGCATAGAAACTTCCTTCTGTGATTTGCTTTTTTGATGTGATTTTTCCTTTTGCTATAGTCCCTTTGACCTTCTCTTCTTTACTTGGATTTGAAAATTTTTTTTCTTCAATTGTGCCCTAGTTCAGAGCTTCCTTTTTCTTTCTTTTGCTTCAGAGTTCAAGAATAAGTGGAGTGAAAGAAAAAGAGAGAGAATAGAGAGCTTTGGTTCAATGGGTGAGGTGTGGTGTGTTTCAAATGAAATGACATTGAATTACCTAGTTGGTAACTAAGTGGAGTGAATGGATTTGGGTGTATACCACTGATTGGGCTTAAGTTTTATTTGTGGGCAGATTTCTTTCTTTTCTTCCTTGTTCAAATTGCTTGATTTCATCGCCATTCATCATATGATATGAGTGCTTTGTTTGAATCAATATTGGGCTAGATGTAATCTGGACTTATTTTTCATGCTTCATCGGCGAAGTGTGATTAATTTATTTACTGTACACTAAATACAACAAATCACGCCAACAATTAGATAATAACCCAATAATATTTAGTCATCATCTTAACAATGTCTTAGTTCTTCAAACTCAACAATCTCTCTCTTAATGACAAACATTATGAAATGAATTGAAAAAGAAATGAAAGGAGTTTTTAAAGCCTTCCCTTTGATGTTTCCTTTGATTTGAAGCTCCCCTTTCTTTCGATCATCAAGCTCCTTTTAAATGTTTGCTTTTATTAATCTGTTACAAAGTAGAAGCAATTCCAAATATCCAAAAATTTTACAAATAATTTAAATGTTTAGTGAACACGTTTGATTTTAGAAGCAATGATTTTATCAAAATATATCATCAACCAATCTTGAATCAAACATAAATCAGAGCTAATATTCCAAAAAAAAAAATCAGATACCAATCCAAAACAAGACCAAAACAAAAGGCTCAAATACCAATCAAGGTATCAATAAAAACAAATAAAGCCCATATTCAATGTTAGAGCAATATGCCTAAACAAAGTTCACAATCAGAGTAAAATAGGTATTTTCATCACAATTTTAAAATAGAAATAACATCCTTCATTGAAACATACATGGACTATTTCAATTTATTTTTCACACTTTTTCTCCCCCTTTTATCGTTAAGGAAGGAAATCTGCATAGAAATCAGTCCAATATGCATTCCAAAAGTGCAAAAACAGAGTTTTTATGACTATTACAGTCATCCATAAGAGCACTTTTTAAGTCCAAAAACCAAAAAAAGTAATAAAACAGTGTTTCAACATGATAAAAAACTAGAAACCAGAATTCAAAAAAAAAACAAAATTTTAAACATCAGCAACTAAGCAAACAGAACTAGACATCAGATCCCTCATCCTTGGTTCCATCCAGATCTTCATCTTAATCGGACATTGCTTGGTCATCATCCAAGGAGTCGATATATTTGAGTAACATCTCAACTCGGTTTTGAGATTTTCAAAATGAATTCTCATTTTGAAGAGCTAGTTACCTAGCTTGTTGGCTCGAGTTGATCATCTGTTTTGTGAGGTTGATAAACTCATGTAAAACATCCTTAACAATGTCATTCACAAGGTGCTTATGAGATGAGGATGTCCCTACAGTAGATGGAGGAAGACTTTCTTCCTCATCTTCTTTAAGAACCATGTCCCTGGTAGCCTTTGTACTTTTTTCTTTAGGTTGCTTTACTGTACCACCACCCTTGAGATATGAAATTTTGTCTTCCATGGTCTCATTGCTTAGATCAACAACAAAGTATTCAAAGACGCAAGTTAAAAATATTCCATATGAAAGAGAGACATTCTTATCATTTTTAACACAATCAAACATATGACACATCTTCAATAACAGCTTTAAATGCTCAAAAATCCTTTGAAAACACAAAATAAATTAATAAAACGAGATTCAAAAAATTTTGAATTTTAAAATCAATACTGCCAGTTTTAAAATGACAAGTCAAATAAAGATTTTGAAAGACTAAAACTTATTTGACTTGGATGAAAAATAAACAAAAAGCAAATACTCCTTTTAATGTTAGTAATCAAAACAAGCAGAGGCCCACTTCATAATAGAATATCTTTCTCTTGGGATCCGTGGTGGTTTTAAGGAAACACGTTAGACCACCATGGGTTTGGTTCAGTTCTAGATTAATTAAAATCATTAACACACTTTCAGATCTTCATGGAACCTAGATGGAGTCATCATCTGCCCAGTTTTTCTGTTGTTGACCTGAGAGACAAAAGTAACCAGAAAACACTTTAAGTACATTTAGTTTAAAAACTCAGCATCAACAATTCCTAGAGCAGTTCTCGATTTACAAAATCTATCTTCACATAGAGATTTTGTAAAAATATCAGCCAATTGATCCTCAGATTTCACAAATTGAATATCAATTGTACCCTTTTACACATGTTCTCTTATGGAATGAAATCTCACTTCAATGTACTTAGTTATTGAGTGCAAAACAGGGTTTTTTGAAATGTTGATTGCAATCAAGTTATCACAAAATAGAGGGATACTATTGACTTGCAATTTATAATCTGCAAGTTATATTTTAAGCCAAATTAATTAAGAACAACAAGAAGAAGCTGAGATATATTTAGCTTCTGTGGTGGATAGAGTAACAATGGCTTACTATTTGCTTGACCACACATTCAAGAACTGTCCAAGAAAGCAAAAGATCCCTGAAGTGCTTCTTCTATCAACCCGATCTCTGACAAAATCTGCATCACAATATCCAACTACACAAAACTCATCAGATTTAGGATACCAAAGACCAAAATCAACCCTGCCATTGATGTATCTAATGATCCTTTTCACAGTGGAGAGATGTAGTTCTTTTGGAGAGATTGAAATATAAAACACACACACACACTATGAACAATGTCTAGTCTAGAGGAAGTTAGATACATGAGAGATCCTATCATACCTCTATACCTTGTTTTATCAACATCTTTTCCATTTTCATCCTTTTCCAGTTCGAAATTAGGATGCATTAGTGTACTCATTAGTTTGGAGTTGTCTAGACCAAATTTCTTTACTAACTCCTTGCCATATTTACCTTGGTCCATAAAAATTTCATTAGGTGTTTGTTTGATTTGGAGTCCTAGAAAGAATGTGAGTTCTCCCATCATATTCATATCAAACTCACTAGTCATTAATTTTTCAAATTCATCACACAAGGCTTCATTTGTCAATCTAAACACAATGTCATCCACATAAACTTGAACAAATATGAAATAATCATTAGATTCTTTAATGAAAAGAGTTGTATCCATAATTTCTCTTTAAAAGCCATTTTTTGACAAGAAAGAGCTAGGTCTTTCATACCAAGCTCTAGGAGCTTGTTTCAAACCATATAGTGCTTTAGAGAGTTTAAAAATATGGTTTGAAAAAATTTTATTTTCAAAATCGGGGGTTGAGCTACGTATACTACTTCTCTATTAATAAAACCATTAAAAAAGACACACTTGACATCTATTTGAAAAAGTTTGAACCATTTGTAGACTGCCAGGGAGGTTGAATCTTGGCTTCTTTTTTCTTTAGCTTTCAAACTTGAATTCTATTGATACACTTTGAGAAGAATACTGGATAATCTCTGGTTTTATCTCTTAACACAATAGGAGCTAAAATAGAATTACGTGCAAAGTGTAGTACAATGTAGTGTAGTAGAATAGTAGATTCAGGAAATACTTTTATTTTGTCTCCTAAAGTGCAGAACCAGAAATAGAGAAGAGAAAGAGGAATGACACACAGATATATCCTGGTTCAGTTACTCAGTACAATGTAGCCTACATTTAGTCACCATCACAACAATAATGAAATTTTACTATCTTTTAACCAGATTACAATCACTAATTCTTCCTAAGATTCTAACCAATCCTATCTAGGACAAATCCAGTTTCTAACCCAAACTAGACTTGACTAAGAATTCACCCTAACTTTTCAATAGTAAAGTGCTAACCCAACTTGTAGGAGAATTCCTCAGGATCATGACAACAAAACAAAAAAACTAACAAATATTTTCTAAGATAATTATGGCTTTTTTTCAAGTCTAACTCTCTGTCTTTTTCACTCAATGATTTTTTATTACAAACCTCACCATTTTGCCTTTTACCATTGAAATACAAAAAGACTAGACTGAGAAAACAAGATATTCAAAGAATAAATAGCTCAAATAAGCTATGAGAATCCAAACATTGTGCTCTCACTTCTTGCTTCAATCCTTGGCCATTCATCCCTTCAATAGAGGAATGAAGCTTCCTAGGCTTGAAACTTACTTCAGCAGCTTGTTTGACTTCTTTTCCAAAATCAGATGTAGCAGCGGCGCTCACAAAGGAGAGAGGATAGAAGCAGTGACCAAATTAGACATGCAACCATATCTTCAATTTTCTCTTTCAACCTTTTTCATCTTGCCTCTTGAATCTGAGTTGTTTCTTCTTACTTTAGCACCAAATTTGATTTTTGAGCATTGATTCATAGCAGAGCACCATCATGTTTACTTTCTTCATTTTTCCAGATTGGTACTTGTAACACAGATAATTTCTTTAGCAATCTTCAATAAAGCACAAATGTAGAAACCTCCTTTTGTGATTTGCTTTTCTAATGTGATCTTCCCTTTTGCTATAGCCGTTTTGACCTTCTCTTCTTTGCTTTGCTTGGATTTGGAAATTTTATTTTTGTTCTTCAAGTGTGCCCTAACTTAAAGTTTTCATTTTCTTTCTTTTTCTTCAAAGTTCACGTGGTGTAATGTGAAAAAAAAAAGAGAGAGAAGAGAGAGCTTTGTTTGGTGGGTGAAGTGTGGTGTGTTTCAAATGAAACGACATTGGATTACCTTATTAGTAACTAAGTGAAGTGAATGAATTTGGGTGTGGACCACCGATTAGGCTTAGGTTTGATTTCTGGCTAGATGTCTTTCTTTTCTTCCTTGTTCATATTGTTTGTTTTCATTGCCATTCATCATATGATATGAGTGCTTTGTTTGAATCAATATTGGGTCAGATGCAATATGGACTTGTTTTTTTGCTTCTTGGGACAAGTGTGATTAATTTATTTTTTGCACACTAAATACAACAAATCACACAAACAATTAGATAATAATTCAATAATGTTTAGTCTCATCTTAACAATGTTTTAGTTCTTCAAACTCAACAGAAGGTAACAGTTTTTGGGATATAAAGATCACCAAATACAGTATTTAAGCCAGAATTCAAAATAACAATGATTATCTTTGCAAATTTAGACACACTTAGAAGATTTTAAGTAATAGAAGCACATGCAATAAATTCATCAATCGAAAACATACATTCCTATTTTATTAAATAAAACTAAAGAACCTTAATTATGAATCTTAATACCTGTGCCATTACCTACAAACAGTAGATCATGGTCAGAATTGCTATTAGTTAAGTAAAGGAGATTTGTATGATCAGGGTTGACATGGTGGCTGGCTCCTGAGCGAGGGTACCAAGTAACTGCTGGTGTTGTGAGATAGGCTCGGGGCTGATAGGAGTTAGAGGAAGGTGATGGTGGGACAGAATTAGAGTATGGAATTGGCACTGCATTTGTTGTAGATGATGAATTTGGGTTAAATTGCTGGTCGATGAAAACAGTTCCATGCACCATGTCCACTTCGTCCACAAATTTGATAGTTGGGTCTTGAAGGATTCCAAGATGATCTACCACCTTGATTGAATCTTCCACCACAGCCTCTATGAAATTGAGTGCCTATGCCAGAATTATTAAAGAAAGATTGGGTAAGATTTGCTAGCGGAATTGTTTATGTTGGGGTTCTGAATTGATCCAACACATCCGTCCTCATATGCTCTAAGAAAAGATTCAGCCTCACATACTGAAAAGGATCCAAGTCTAGACATCACAGAGATGATGTAACAACTATATTACATCCAAGATAGCTTGAATGTGATCATCTTCATTGATTTGATACCCTATGGCTAGAAGAGAATCAACTAGCATTCTGATTTTTGCAAGAAAGTCTGAAACAATTCCTGTTTCTTTATTGATTTCAGTTGGGTTTTGATATTTTTTACTCGAGGCTTTGATGTAGAGGAGAATTAGGTGACGATAACTCCCCAAGCATCACAGAATTTATTGCATTGAACAACCCTATTCTTGAAGCTGGTGCTAATAGACGCAAGAAACCAAGTTGTCAATGCAAGATCATCTTGTCTTCATTCCTTGTAAGCAGAAGTTTCTTGTCTTCATTCTTATTTATATTCCATTAAACTAAACCCAGATTTTGAACCCAATACATATTTTTTGTTGAAACAAATAAAATGGTCTTTAATTATGCAGATGCCAAGTCAACAAATAAATAAGTACCTTGAACTCTCTCCCAAATTCCTTTTGACAAGCCAATTTGCAGCTTAGTTGCTTTCTTTAAGTGTGTACTTGAGTTTCAATATTATATATAACTTCTCTAGCCAAATATTAATGCTTCTGATAAAGTTGTTTGGATTTTTTTTTCAAATTTTTTATGTTTGTGATTCCTTCATAAATTATCTGTGGTTCCATTTTTAGCTCTACATTGTTGAACCCTAGCACCTAAGCAGTTTAAAACGCATGGCAAATCTCCCACAATTCGCTATGATAAGCGGAATAAAATCCTAAATTGACCATAAGTCCTGTAACTCATCTATTCAAATGGTCTCTTGCCAACCCTCTGCATCCTAAAGCTTTAGAATTTTCACAAGATGCACCATCAGAATTGAATTCTATCCAGCTTTTCGTTGGAGGTCTCCAGACAACATCAATCTCCACTCTTCTTCTCCTTTGGCGAAAGAATCCCTGTTTCTTAAAAGCTTCATCAATAGATTCGATCGTCTCTTCAAGATAATTCTACTAGCATCAGTTGGACATTTGAAAGAGGGAGAAAAGATTTTATGATTTCTCCACCTCCAGAGCCACCAGCAGGTGCTACGTTTTTTCCAAACGACTCTAATAATTATTTTAAAAGACAACAAAACTAACAAAAAAGAAATCTCATTCCGGCCTTTGAATTTTATTTCTATGAGACTAATTTACTTCTCTGTCAATATTTTTTCTTGGATTTACGGAATATACCTACATAACACGTTAAACTACTGATTTATTCATTAAGTACCAATTAAGACTAATAAATTTTTTGTTGAGAATTTTGTTGTCTTTTAGGAATAATCGTCGAAAATCATTAAGATTTTTTTTTTGTTACATTTTTTCATATGCATTGGCTAAATTTATATAGAAAAACTAAGAAATATTAGTAATTTTTAATTTTTTACTTATAAAAGTTGAACGAATAATATATTCTTTTAATTTTTTAATTGTTGTTTAGAAAAATTGTTAAGATATTATATTATTAGAATTATGTTAAGTTTTAGGTGTACTCAATTTAAATTAACTATCGTAATTCACATAAACTCATTATTATTAGAAGTGTATATTTTATTTTATAATAGATAATAAAAAAATTAACACAATATTTTATCTAAAATAGATACAACAAATGAAAATATTTATGTCAACTACTCATATATATATATCATCAAAAATTTAAATTTCAACATTTTGGAATAACTTGTAACAAATAGGTAAGACTGATCATAACAACTAGCAATATCATTCTTATTAATGTGTATATTCTCTATTTAATTTTTATAAGTAAAAAATATAAAATCAATAATTTTTTTTAATTTTTGCACAATAAATTTAAATAATGTATATGAAAAAGGTAACCAAAAAAAAAAGAAAAAAATTATAAACGACCTCTGGTAATTATACTAAAAGACAACAAAGTTTTTAACAAAAAAAAAGTTGTCAATTTTAGTTGACACTTAAGGGACAAATCAACTGACTTTAACTCAAAGAGAGAGATTATTAGTAAATGGACTAATCAGTTTCACAAAGTTAAAAGATTAAGGGCCGAATTTTTTTTTTTTTTTTTCAGCTGGGGACGCCGTGATCTTTTGAAACAATTGTCCGGGTCAAAATGAGTATTCACCTTTTTTTTGTATGCCAACAAATGTTATTTGTATATGGTTATGCACCACTCTTTTTTTTTTGGCCCATTGCTAGAAAAGCTGACCTGGCTGAAACACAAACAAACAACCTGAACAGAGTTTTTGTTTACATAGGTTCTAATGGTTTTTTCTTTTTACGGTAAAGCTGCTATTTCTTTTCTTTTCCCTTTTTTAAAGCTGCTATTTCTATATCAATATAGAAAATTTTTTTCCCTAATGTGGAAAGGAACATAAAGCCTCATCTACAGTCTATATAAAATGATTGGGCTCTATCGAAGTGTTTTTGTTTCATTTCTCGGCTTGCTCTTGTGAATTCTCTTACATGATCCTACAAATATATTGCTGGTTTTTTCGAACAGTTACAAGCATACCGAATTCTATACAAAAAAAAAAAAAAAGAGAACCTACCAAAATTACTTGGATTGAAATTTTTTAAAAGCAATATTCTTGCTATGCCACTTAAGTCCGTATCATGGCCAAACCTTAATTCACATTACATATCTCTCCTTTCCAATTTCAAAGGTCTCAAGTTTAAATTCTATTGATGGCAATTGAGAAAATAAAGATTATCCAATCCATCTCAGATACTTAAAATTAGGTCCAACCCAATCTATTGATAAAAAAAATAGAACATACAAAATAGAGTTGAGTGTGTGTGGAATAAGATGGATAAAAAAATTATTTTATAAAAATATTGAATAATTACATCGATAATGAATTTTGTATTTTGAATTTTAAATTTTATATTTTTTAATAAAATAAAATATTTTTTTTAAAAAAAAAAACATCACAACAAACATGGAACACAAAATTTATTATCCACGTAATTATTCAATATTCTTGCTTGTAAAATAATTTTTTTATTTACCTTCTCCCACACACACCTAACTCTATTTTTTATTTCTGTCAATCGACGAGACCGAATAAAAAGATTAAACGGTTTTCTATTCGTAAATTTACTAAACAGTTTTCTATTCGTAAATTTTATTTGTACCTTTTGCTTTTCTTAATTTTACCAGAACAATGTACTAGAGTTAAAAAACTCTCTTCATCATCTATTAGTGAAACATAGCATTCTATTACTACTTCAATGCCTTGAATAAGTATACATAGTCAATAAACACCATATGCATACAATACATTACACGTAAATTGCTACTGCCTCCAGCGATTTATATTCACGCTGCATTACACATAAACCACTTTTGGCCGTAGCAATTTATGCTCAAACCTCCTTTCACAGAAATCACTGCTGTCTGTAACAGTTTATGTTCTTTTTTAAACTGCTACTACCAATAACAATTTCTATAAAATTATAAAAAAATATGTAATTGAATAAATTTTTTTCTACTTAATTTATTTAAGTAAATTGTCCTTATTACTTATTATTTTAAGACTTTCTAGAATCAAAAGAATTAGAAGTCTTTCCAAGTCAAACAAATAACTTTTTCTAACTAAAGTCCAAATATAAATGGATCCTTTTCTTGGGTGTTTTCTTCCATTTCTATGAATAAGAAAAATCACCCAGTGCAATTCATTGAACCTACGTTAAAGAAAACTTTAACAAATAACGAACATTTATAACGTGTTTGATGACACTATATATGAGATCAGATGGATTGATTATAACATACATATCACATTCACATTAACGTCACTACCTAATTCTTATACTTTTGTGTGGTTATGAACATGCTACATTGCTACCTAACCTTAACGTGCAAAAAATGTATTAAAATATGGGATGCGCCATGTTAGGGGCTTACGAGAGGTGAGTCAAGAAATAGAAACAGAAGGAAGCTTCGTTTTCTCACTTTTCATCCCCACCATCACCACTCGTTTTCTTTCATACTTCATTAAGATTCATTATTGCCAACGTCATCATACCATTTGACTCATTATTTTACTCTCATCCCATGGAATAAAACTCACATCACATGCTCTTTTTTTTAGTTCAAGTATTTTAGTTAGACTAGAGAGTTTATTATTATTTCCTTGTTCACTGAGATTTATGCTTTCAAAATTTTTAAGATACTAGATAATTGAGTTATGTATTTCAATGCAATATCTAAATATTTATGTAAAAAAATTATTTTAATTATACATGCAAATTTAAATCCTAAAATAAATTCCAATCATAAATTTAAATAAGAACACAAGAAAATAGCTTATAATATAAGATTCGAAATTAATAGCTATTTTAATTTTTATTTTTTTGAAAATCCGAGGAATCAGAAACCTAAAAGCCACAAGTAAACTTACAAATCTTTAAGTCTAAAACAACCATACATATCAAAAGCTAAAACTTGAGAGATATCAGAGAGGTGGGGACATCAAACATATAAAGTCCAATAAAAAGTTTATACCCTTTTTTAACCATTATGTCAGCAACAACTGTTCTTGTATGGATAATTTGGACGTGACCTCGGTTAAAGGAGTCGACGCTGAGCTTTTGTCTTTAATGTCGAGCTATAAGTTGAGATTATTCGAGCTCTTCGTCTAAAGAGATATCACGTTATGGAGAGTATGAATAAAGTGAGAGTGTATCTACAAAAGACACTTCGATGTTAGTTAGTACTGAGCATTCAGCGTATTGTTTGAAGATAAAATATCATACCTTTATAAGTGAGATTAAATAGGTCGATTGCGTTTCTATTGATCATTTGATTTGAAGAGCAGTTAATAGGTTTTAATAAGTGATAATGTCTGGTCCGACGTTTTTATTCCAAGATGTAGTCCGTTGAGTCTGATTGTAACGTATAACGCCGAGTTATAACGTAAAGTGCCGAGTTATAGTGCATAATGCCGAGTTATTGTATATAATGCCAAATTATGACATCGGATTTGTAACGGCCGTATCATAGCCCCTAAACTTGGCCTGGGAATGTATTTTAATGAAGCAGGTTGAGCTTTTGATGAGCCATAACTCGGGCCATTGAGTTAGCCTTGGAGCCCCCAGTTCAAGATGCTTTATTAAAACAAGGAATAAAATCTTTTGAATTTCAGACCTTATTTGAAGTTAACGTGTATTGGAAAGTGTAGTAGTATTTGTCATTGATTGTGCCTTTGGTTTTTTTCAATGTAATTTTGAACCGTTGCATTTATTAAATCAACGGTTAGGGTTTTTCATGAAACTGAATAGTTAATTTGAATAGTTGCTGAGACGATTTTGATAAAAGTGAATTGGTTGGGCGAAAATATTGCGTTAGTTCACCTTTGGTGATTTGATTAAAGATTGAGTTTAATTGCGCATGTGTAAATGATGCGACTTTGAATTGAAGAATTATCGTTAGTTCACCTTTGTTTGGTTATTTGATTGAAGATTGAGTTTGATTGTGCATGTGTGAACGATGCGACTTTGAATTGAAGAGTTATCGCGAATGGATAAGTATTTGTGCTTGTATGATTATTGATTGAATTTGTTGTCTGTTGTAGTCATAGTTCGGAATTGAAGATTGAGTTTGATTGCGCATGTGTGAACGATGCGACTTTGAATTGAAGAGTTATCATGATTTTATATAGATCGGCAAATAGAAATAACTGATGTAAATCGGAAAATAGAGATAACAGATAAATAAAAAAATAGAAATATCAGATATAGATCGGCAAATAGAGATAACAGATATAAATTATCAAATAGAGATAACAGATATAAATTGGCAAATAAAGATAACAGATATAAATTGGAAAATAGAGATGACAGATATAGATCAAAAAATAGAGATATCAGATATAGATCAACAAATAGAGATAACATATATAAACTGGCAAATAGAGACAACAGATATAGATCGGCAAATAGAGATAACTGATATAGATCGGCAAAAAGAGATGATAGATATGGATCAAAAAATAGATATAATAGATATAGATCGGCAAATAGAGATAATTGATATAAATCGAAAAATAGAGATGATAGATATAGATCAGAAAATAGAGATATCAGATATAGGTTGACAAATAGAGATAACAGATATAAATTGGCAAATAGAGATAACAAATATAAATTGGCAAATAGAGATAACAGATATAGATCGGAAAATAGAGATGACAGATATAGATCGGCAAATATAGATCAACAAATAGAGATAACTGATATAAATTGAAAAATAGATATAACTGATATAGATCGGCAAATAGATATAACTGATATAAATTGGAAAATAGAGATGACAAATATAGATCAGAAAATAGAGATGATAGATATGGATTGAAAAAAGATATAACAGATATATATCGACAAATAGAGATAACTGATATAAATCAGAAAATAGAGGTGACAGATATAGATCAGAAAATAGAGATATCAGATATAGAACGGCAAATACAGATAACATATATAAACTGACAAATAAAGATAACAGATATAGATCGACAAATAGAGATAACAGATATAGATCGGCAAATAGAGATGATAGATATGGATCAAAATATATATATAATAGATATAGATCGACAAATAGAGATAACTGATATAAATAGAAAATAGAGACGATAGATATAGATCAGAAAATAGAGATAACAAATATAAATTGGCAAATAGAAATAACAGATATAAATTGGCAAATAGAGATAACATATATAAATCGAAAAATATAGATGACAGAAATAGATCGGCAAATAGAGATAACTGATATAAATCAAAAAATAGATATAATAGATATAGATCGACAAGTAGAGATAACTGATATAAATCAGAAAATAGAGATGACATATATAGATAAAAAAATAGAGATGATAGATATGGATCGAAAAATAGATATAATAGATATAGATCGGCAAATAGAGATAACTTATATAAATCGGAAAATAGAGGTGACAGATATAGACCAGAAAATAGAGATATCAAATATAGATTGCCAAATAGAGATAATAGATATAAATTGGCAAATAGAGATAACTGATATAGATCGGCAAATAGAGATGATATATATGGATCGAAAAATAAATATAATAGATATAGATCGGCAAATAGAGATAATTGATATAAATAGGAAAATAGAGATGACATGTATAAATAAGAAAATAGAGATATCATATATAGATCGGCAAACAGAGATAATAGATATAAATTGGCAAATAGAGATAACAGATATAAATCGGTAAATAGAGATAACAGATATAAATTGAAAAATAGAGACAACATATATAAATTGGAAAATAGAGATGACATATATAGATCGACAAATAGAGATAACAGATATAAATTGGCAAATAGAGATAACATATATAAATCAGAAAATAGAGATGACAGATATAGATCGACAAATAGAGATGATAGATATAGATTAGCTCTTTTTCGGGCCTTAATGATTTATTATATGACCTTTGTTTAGTGGGGCCAATAGAAAGAAGGGTGTTTATTTCGAGGCCCACGGTGGGCGCCAATTGTTTATTGTGTTGGTAACTTGGACGTGACCTCGGCTAAGGGAGTCGACGCCGAGATTTTGCCTTCAACGCCGAGCTATAAGCTGGGATGATCCGAGGTCTTCGTCCAGAGAGATATCACGTCACGGAGAGTATGAACAAAGGGAAAGTGTACCTGCAAAAGGCACTTCGATGCTTAAGTTAGTACTGAGAATTCAACGTATCGTTTGAAGATAAAATATCATACATTTATAGGTGAGATAAAATAGGTCGATTACATTTCTATTGATCATTTGATTTGAAGAGCAGTTAATAGGTTTTAATAAGTGATCATGTCTGGTTGGACGTTTTTATTTCAGGATGTAGTCAATTGAGTCTGATTGTAACGTATAACGCTGAGTTATAACGTAAAGTGCCGAGTTATGGTGCATAATGCCGAGTTATTGTATATAATGCCGAATTATGACATCGAATTTGTAACGGCCGTATCAACAACATTGGCCTTTTTCAAGATATAGTTCCAATCGAGATTCGAAATGCGCCTGCTAAGAATTAAGATGTCTTGAACAAAAATTGCACAAGGATGAGAACTCAGGCAACCCATCTTGATAAACTGGAGAGCCATAGATGAATCAAATTCAACAACAATGTTTAAACATCATTTGCTACTGTTATTTGAAAATATTTTATAATCTCCCAAAACTTATGCACGATGGTAAAATTGCAAAGAGAAAGCTTAATAAACCTCCCCAAGTGATCTCTGAATATACTCCTACAAGAAGCACTATTAATTTGAGAAAAAAGTGATCCATCCACATTTAACTTGATACAATGCTCTTGAGGTTGATGCCAACGTCTTAGATTTCCCATAATACTCATAATCTTCTTCGGTAAAAAATTCCTTTTGATGCCATTAAGAATCTTCATTGTGCATGCATTGACGTGGTTCGTAGCAGCAATTGGATGGGTGTCTTTGCCTTTAAAGACCTATTTATTCCTAAACCACCAAAGAGAAGAGACCTCCGTACCAAAATAGCAAGTCCAATCGATCGATTCTTTTGGTAAAGTTGGAGATGAGCCACTCTCTCATACTTCCATTGAAGAAATTTTCTGCCACTTTTGCAGGAGTAAGAAGTTTCCAAACATGTTTTGCAAAGGGGCAATCACAAAAAACGTGAACAGTGGATTCTTCTGTTGACTGGCATACTGGGTAGTTTGAATTTTTCGTCATATGCTTTCTAAATCTACGAGCATTGGTCAGAACAACATCATTCGCAACCAGCCAATGGAACGTTCAGATTCTCCAGGCCCTTCCAATTCCATGCAATCTTGAAGACCCGGTCCGGGGTGATTTTGGATGTTTTCCAAGGCTTAGTAAGCAGACTTCAGGCTAAAGGCTCCGTCTGGGGATAAAGCCCGCACAATCTGATCTTTATTTTTCCATGGCAACAGCGGCACCATCGTTATAATTCTTTGAATAACTATTATCTCTTACCTGGGTAGCATGCTGGTCTTCTAGAGTTTCAAAAGTTGGAATCCATTGATGATCCTAAAATTTGATTCTCGAGTTGTCACCTATTTTCCAGATGGTATTCCTCTCGACATCGCCCCAAGCTCTGCAAATCCCTTTCCATAAATTAGAGGCATTATTTTTCTTCTTACACCAAGGAGGATATCCACCCCCACATCGGTATTTAGACTTTAAAACTCTTGCCCAAAGATAGTCTTTTTTTTTTCAATCGGCCCCTATCCAGTTTTCATCACAAAGCATGATTTAGGTCCTTAGCATGCCGAGTACCCAAACCCCCCGCATTTTTGGGTTTGCTAACATTTTTTTAACTGAGAAAATAGATCTTTTTTGCTTACTCCATATCACTCCAAAGAAAATTCTTGCATTTAAGATCAATCATATTACAAGTAGAAGCATGTAAATAAGCAGTTTGCATAGTATAACTAGATAAAGCAGAAAGGACATATTTCACCAATGTATTTCTTCATGCCAAAGATAGTGAGGTAGCTTTTCAATTGTTGAGCCTTGTATTTAATTTGCATATTGTTCATACCCTGGGTCGAAGTGTCCGACCCGGGATGTTCTACAGACAAAGCAACCGATCTCTTCAGGTCAGGACAATCCGACCTTTTCTCAGAGAGCTCGGCCCAATCACCAGGAAGAGCCCAAAAAGGGCCCAACAGAGGAACACGACCCAAATCCTAAGGCAATCCAAGCCTATAGAGATAAGGGCGGTTCCCTTGAAGATAAGATGACCTCACTCAAAGATAAGATAAGATAAAATAACTATCTTATCTCCAGAAAGGTCACTCCACACCATTAAAATACACTGGAGCACCCAGATATAACTCATACTCTGATTCTACTCAATACCTGCTTAATACCCTTGCTAACTTAAGTATCGGAGTCTCTTGCAGGTACCCCCACCCTCCGGGAATGAAGGAATCAGTATCACCATCAAGCTCAACAAATCGAATATAACCGTTCCGACCAGCGCAGAAGATCTCGTCCGAGATCGACCTACAGTTTCAGATAACCCTCGGAACATTGGCGCCATTACCGGGAAACCTAGAAGTCATCCCACTACCATCGCGGACGACCATGACAAAGATCACACCTCAGATCTAGAAGAAAGAACGCCGCATAAAAATGCGGACACCACACCAAAAGATACTCCCCAAATCAACAATAAGAAGAACTCCCCAAACGAGGGAACCCTGGATGCATTTCAAGATTGGTTAAAACAACTTGAGGAAGATGCTCTACGTCAACGAGAGGCTGAGAAGGATCTACAAAGAGAAAAAAGGCGATGCCGGGAATTGGAAAGCAAACTCCTAACACTTGAAGTCGATGTCAAGACCAAAGCCAGCCGATCCACTCTCGAAGATAACGCATGAAAGGAGCAAGATCCATTCACCAAAGAGATCATGAAGACAAAAATTCCAAAGGACTTTAAACTCCTAGACATGACCTTATACGACGGCACTACAGATCCTAGCCATCATCTCAATAACTTTAGAAGCAGAATGTATCTCACCGGCGCCTCAGATGCAGTTCGTTGCAAAGCCTTTCCAACTACTTTAACAAAAACTGCAATTAGATGGTTCGACAATCTCCCTCCTGGGTCTATCTCAAGTTTCGACGACATGGCTAAGAAATTCCTGGCCAGATTCTCCATTCAAAAGGACAAAGCCAAACATGCTCCGAGCTTATTAGGAATCAGGCAAGGAGAACGGGAAACCCTGCGTAACTACATGGAAAGATTCAACAAGACATGTATGGATATACAGAACTTACCAACTGAAGCCGCTATTATGGGCCTCATTAATGGCTTGCGAGAAGGGCCCTTTAGTCAATCTATATCAAAAAAGTACCCCACATCTCTGAACAAGGTGCAGAAACAAGCAGAAAAATACATCAACATGGAGGAAAACTCCCGGTTAGGAGAAAGCTCGAAGAAAGAAGATCGACATGGAGAAAAAATAAAAAATACCACAATTACACCCCTCTTCGGGTGTCTCTTGTGGATGTATACAGAGAGGTTTGCAACACAGAAAAAATACCACCAGCTCAACCACTCAAAAGTAAAAAAGGAGGAGGAAACCTGGCTGAATATTGTGAATACTATCGAATCTGTGGGCACTCCACCAATGAGTATTTCGACTTAAAAAATGTCATAGAAAAACTCGTACGAGAAGGAAAGCTAGATCGATATCTGGCCACCCATGATGATGAACAAAGAAAAAGAAGAAGAGCAGAAGATGTCGGACCAACTGCGCGATCATCTCAAACGCCAGAAAGACATGTCCACATGATACACGATGGATTCACCGGGGGAGGAATCTCCAAATTATCTCGCAAAAGACATCTCAAAGATTTATATCACGTCGCAGAAAAGGAGGAAGCACCCGACATCCCGGTGATCACTTTTACCAAGGAAGACGCATCCGGCGTTGCATCAGGGCATGACGATTCCATGGTCATCACTATTATACTGGCAAACGCAAATCTTCACCGCACGTTGATAGACCAGGGGAGCTCTGCCAATATCTTATTCAAAACTGCTTTCGACAAACTCGGCTTGGAAGAAAAAGAACTCAGAACATATCCGGACAGCCTGTTCGGGCTAAGAGATACCCTAATTCAACCGATGAGATACATCTCGCTCCACACAACTTTCAGAAAAGGAAGTCAGTCAAGAACACTCAAAATAGATTACATCATAGTAGACATAAGTTCCGCTTACAATGCCCTAATAGGTCGGACAACGTTAAATCAGCTCGGCGCAATAGTCTCGACTCCGCATTTATGCATGAAGTTTCTAACTATAGGAGGAATAGCCACGATAAAGGCAGATCAGAAGATGGCGTGCCGCTGTTACAACGAAAGTCTAAACCTCAGAGGCAGAGGAGAAAAATTCCACACAATTGAGCTCGGTGGAGTTCTGAGGCGGGAAGAGCTCCGCCCACAACCTGAAGGAGAAATAGAGAAAATCCAGATCGGGGATACCCCGGACCAAACAACCAATATCGGCACACTCCTAAAAGGAGACATAAAAGAATCACTCATACAATTTCTATGAGACAATGCCGACCTCTTTGCATGGAAGGCCGCAGACATGCCAGGCATAGATCCTAAACTAATGTGCCACAAGCTAGCAGTCTATCCAGGATCTCGGCCGGTACAACAAAGGCGTAGAAAGCTAGGACCAGAACGCTCTCAAGCTGTGGAAGAACAGGTACGAGCTCTACTGGAGGCAGGTTTCATAAGAGAAGTCAAATACCCGCTATGGCTTGCTAATGTCGTATTGGTCAAAAATTCAAACGGGAAGTGGAGAATGTGCACTGACTATACCGATCTCAATAAAGCCTGCCTGAAAGATCCTTATCTGCTCCCAAACATCGACGCTCTGGTAGATGCCTCCTCTGGATATAAATACCTCTCCTTCATGGACGCATACTCGGGATATAACCAAATCCCAATGTACCCACCCGACTAAGAAAAAACCTCATTCTTAACCCCAAAGGCAAATTACTGCTACATTGTTATGCCTTTCGGTCTTAAAAATGCGGGAGCCACTTACAAAAGATTAATGAACAAAGTTTTTTCGGATCACATCGGAAAGATCATAGAGGTCTACGTGGACGACATATTAGTAAAGACGCAAAATGAAGAGATGTTATTATCCTACCTAGCACAAGTATTCAACACTATAAGACGACACGGCATGCGACTCAATCCCGCAAAATGTACCTTCGCAGTAGAAGCTGGTAAATTCTTGGGTTTTATGATCACACAGAGAGGAATCGAGGCAAACCCGGACAAGTGCAGAGCCGTACTCAACATGAAAAGTCTAACTTGTGTCAAAGAGGTACAACAACTCAATGGGAGGTTGGCAGCCTTGTCCAGATTCCTGGCCAGGTCAGCAATAAAATCTCTCCCCTTCTATGCCACTCTAAGAAAGGGAAAAGAGTTTGAATGGACAGCAGAATGCGAGCAAGCCTTCCAAGACTTCAAAAAATTTCTGGGACAGCCACCCACACTAAGTCGGCCACAAGAAGGAGAACCACTCATATTGTACCTCACGGTGGGAAATCGGGCAATAGCCTCAGCACTAGTCCGAGAAGACAACAGCGGGCAACAACCCATATACTTTATCAGCAAAGCATTACATGGATCCGAGCTAAACTACCAGAAAATAGAAAAGTTCGCTTACGCTCTCATAATAACATCTCGATGACTTCGCCCATATTTCCAATCTCACACCATTAAAATTCGGACCAACCAGCCCATAAAAGGAATCTTACAGAAAATAGACTTGGCAAGCAGAATCTTGCAATGGGCAGTCGAGTTGTCCGAATTCGACCTTCAGTATGAAGCTCGGACGGCCATCAAATCCCAATATCTGGCTGACTTCATTGCGGAATTCACGGACACACTGAAAATTCCCACAGAATGGAATCTATATGTGGATGGTTCCTCAAATAAAATGGGAAGTGGTGCGGGCGTAAATATTGAGAGCAACCAGGGAACCTAAATCAAACTTTCCCTCAAATTTGGGTTCCCTACCTCAAACAATCAAGCGGAATATGAGGCACTACTAGCTGGTTTGAAGCTGGCTAAGGTGGTTGGAGCTCAAAAACTTATTGTCTTTAGCAACTCACAGGTAGTCACTTCACAAATAACAGGAAGCTACCAAGCCAAAGATCCCACTATGAAAAAGTACTTGGACAAAACCAGGAAACAGCTCGGACAACTCGGAGAGTATGAGATTCGACACATACCCCGAGAACAGAATGCCCGGGCCGATGCACTCTCAAAACTAGCCAGCACCAAACCAGGAGGCAACAATAGAAGCCTTATCCAAGAAATTCTACAGAATCCATCAATCTCAGAAGAAGAAAAAGTCCTAGCCATAACATGTCGCGATCAGGGATGGATGACCCCCATAATTAATTACCTCACAACAGAAGCCCTCCCTACAGATGAGAAAGAGGCAAAGAGGTTAAAACGGGAAGCGCAATACTACACCATCATAAATAATACTTTATACAAAAGATGGATTTCAATACCATTGCTAAAATGCATGCCGACTTCCAACACTAAAGATGTCCTAGAAGAAGTACACAATGGCATTTGTGGCAATCACCTCGGAGCGCAGGCACTCGCCAAAAAAGTACTTCGGGCAGGATTTTATTGGCCAACTCTACAAAAAGAAGCCACAGAATTTGTAAGGACATGTTCACCATGGCAGAAACATGCCAACTTTCACACCGCCCCGCCAGAAGAACTTATCAGCATAACCTCTCCTTGGCCATTCGCAAAATGGGGGCTCGATCTCCTCGGACATTTTCCTCAAAGATTAGGACAAGTTAAATTCCTCATAGTAGGAATAGACTACTTCACAAAATAGATCGAGACAGAACCCCTAGCCAATGCCACAGCTCAAAGAAGTCAAAAATTCCTATATAGAAACATCATCACAAGGTTCGGAGTTCCATACTCCATCACTACAGACAATGGTACCCAGTTCACAGACGCAGGCTTCAGAAAACTAACGGCCGACCTGAATATAAAACAACAATTCACCTCTGTTGAGCACTCTCAAGCCAATGGGCAAGCTGAAGCTGCTAACAAAGTCATATTAGCAGGGTTAAAACAGACATTATAGGATGCAAAGGGAGCCTGGGCTGAGGAACTCCCACAGGTTCTATGGGCATATCGAACGACGCCATATTCCACTACAAAGGAATCACCCTTCCGATTAGCATATGGAATGGAGGCGATGATCCCAGTAGAGGTCGAAGAAGGGTCACCCAGAGTGATCCACTTTAGTGAGAAAGCCAATTTCCAACTTCAAAGGGAAGAGCTCGACTTACTTTCGAAAATCCGAGAAAGAGCTTGGATAAGGGAGTAGGTGCTAAAACGACGAATGGCCTCCAGATAAAACCGAAAAGTAATACAGCGGGCCTTTGCTGAAAACGACCTCATCCTAATTCGAAACGACATAGGAACAACTTGACCTGGAGAAGTAAAGCTGGCAGCAAACTGGAAAGGACCCTTCCGAGTCATAGAAGTGCTGGGAAAAGGCTACTACAGGCTTTCCGAAATCGACGGGCGAAAGCTTCCTAGGTCATGGCACGCCTGCAACCTAAGAAGGTACTATAGCTAGGGATGATAAAAGATCTAGGACAAAGCACACTCTTTTTCCTAAAAAAGGTTTTTTAATGAGGCCCCCAGCCAAGACCTACAAATCACCCGACTTAGGAAATTAACTCCTCATGTATATTTGCATTCTTTTTTAATAAAATTTGTTCAGATTCTCTACAAATGCTCAAGTCGTATTATTCTGAAAACATTCATCGTCCAATTATAAAGCTACAGATCGACAAAAAGTGAAAACCAAATTCACTGTGCGATCACGATAAAAACGAGGGTTAAAACCCAAATTTTACAAAATCGGCAGAGATGAAAATAGAATAATGCAAGAAGTTATAGAAAGTGATCCATAGAAAGGACCTGACGAGGTCCTAATAAAATGGATTGCTATAAAATAACTTAAAGACTGGCCGACACAAAAAGTCGGATCAGCCACAACAACCCAAGTTATAAGTAAAGCCCTAGAAAGAGGTCTGGCCAACCCTATAAAAGAGGATTACTATAACTTCGAAGAGCCCGACATGATGAAGTCGGACTCCTACAAAAAGTTACAAAGATAATCCCTGAAAGAGACCTAAACAAGGTCCAAGAAAGAGGATTATCAAGTAACTCGACAGGGCCCGACGTGACGAAGTCAGCCCAGAAAGATAAAGTTACAAAGATAATCCCTGAAAGAGACCTAAACAAGGTCCAAAAAAGAGAATTATCAAGTAACTTGACAGGGCCCGATGTGACGAAGTCGGCCCAGAAAGATAAAGTTACAAAGATAATCCCTGAAAGAGACCTAAACAAGGTCCAAAAAAGAGGATTATCAAGTAACTCGACAGGGCTCAACATGACGAAGTCGGCCCAAAAAGATAAGTTACAAAGGTAATCCCTGAAAGAGACATGAACAAAGTCCAAGAAAGAGGATTACCAAGTAACTCGACAAGGCCCGACGTGGTGAAAGTCGGCCCAAAAATATAAAGCTACAAAAGTTACAAAGGTAATCCCTGAAAGAGACCTGAACAAAGTCCAAGAAAGAGGATTACCAAGTAACTCGACAGGGCCCGACGTGGTGAAAGTCGGCCCAAAAATATAAAGCTACAAAGCTACAAAAGGTAATCCCTGAAAAAGACCTGAACCAGGTCCAAGAAAGAGGATTACCAAGTAGCTCGATAGGATCCGACACAATAAAGCTACTCCTAGACGATATCTTAAGAGGAAAAGCTACATATAAACAACACGGGCAAAACCCAAATTGAGGAAATCGGCAAACTCGGTAAGAAAACACTGTTGAAAGTGGCGTCAAGCAAAGGAGTCAGGCCGACACTCTCAAAAGACTACGAAAACACCAAGATAAGCGCAAACAGATATGATATAAGTCATAAAAATAAGCCAACATCAGAGGCTGACAAATTCAGCCCACAAAGCCGGAAAGCTATTTTGTTTACCAAAATAAAGTTGCTCAAACCTACAACTAAAAAGGTGGCAAAAAATAAAGAGTTTAAACGCCCACAAACTGGGCTATCTACACAAGATAGTTACAGAAGTCAAATCAGGCACCCGAGGGCTTCTCGGCAGCATCAGCACATGGTGAATGAGGGCGAGTCTGGAGAGGCACTGCGTCTACTGTCCCGTCATCCCGATTCAAAATCTGGCATTCAGGATCGGCCATAGAACAAGCAGGAGCTGAAGAAGCCGACACGACAGAAGCTTTAGCAGTAGGCTCAGAGGGGGGTTTAACATCGTCATCATCATCAAGGTCCTCGGGAACAATCTTGCCATCCTTCACAACATTATCCAAACTAAATAGAGCAAGATCAGCTCCCGGAGCGATAACCTGAACCTGCTCCCTCAGGTTCTCATAAGCAACAATTACGCTGCCTACAAGATGACCCTGGAGCTCGAAATAATCAACCTGGACCGACTCGAGCTCCTCTCGAAGACGCATCACTTCTCGGTAGGACGTGACGTAGCTTTCTTTGTGCTTCAAAGCCACATCTTCAGCCAATCGCACAGAGGCCGCCAGGGCAAGAGAGCTGGCCTTCTCCCCCTCCAGCTCCTTCTTCAGTTTAGTCACCTCCGCTTCAAACTCCTCCTTTAGACCCTTCATCTGATCAAATTCTTGCTTAGCTTCCTCCATAAAAGCTTTGGTAGCATGTAGAGGCAGATTTTGTGCAGTGCGATACAAAGTAGCTCCCATATGAGCCATCTTAACACTACTCCGAGTTATAAAATCCAAGTGATGAAGGAGAGAAACATCATCCATTGAAAGAGCACCATAGGGAGCGATCTGCTGGTCCACAAAACCAATAGGATCAAAATCCGGGGCATCTAGATTGAAAGGTTCAACAGTTAGAGGTCTTTTTGGAGGAGGGGCGGCCGAAGAAGAAACCACAACAGCAGTAGAAGATTGAGGGGGATCCACTAAGCGGACCCGAGGTGTAGGGATCATTCTCCTCAGGCCAGGAGAGCTCAGCACGGGTGGCTTCGAAGGAGCTTGGGAAGTTCCCTCCCCATCGGCCCGGGCCGAGATGTTTTGAGCTGCAGTAGCTTTCCTCGCCTTCTTGAAAGCCTTCATCGTATCATTATTCTTGGCCATCTTTGAAAAATGAAAAACAGCAATTTATCACACTGGGAGAAAAGTAGGAAGAAAACAAGAAACAAAATATATCAAGGCAGTACCCAAAGCAGTTCGAATGAGGGACGGGTCTCTCAAAGATTTTTTAGTATCCAAATGAGGAGGTTCCCCCCAAATATCCTCCAAAACATTCACAAAGGCCTGCTCGACCTCGCTCAACATCTCCCAAGTATATCGGGATACCACTACGTTCCTCTGCCACTCTAAGGGAAAGCAGCGCTCATTATTTTCATCCAGAAAGAAAGGTCGGGCTCCTTCAACAGCCCGGACCTTAAAGAAGTAGTTCTTAAAATCCCGGAAAGATTCGTCATACATGGAAAAACCTTGTGCCCCTGGGCAGACCTAAAAGAAATCCAAGAAGCCTTCTTCTTGGTAGTCCCAGGCTTGGTCAACACAAAAAGATACAGAAAAAGAGTTTGAGAAGGTGTAACACCAAATTCTTGACAAACAAGCTGAAAAATCTTGATGAAATCCCACGAATTCGGATGGAGCTGCAAAGGGGCTACATTACAAGACCACAGTAGGTCAGTTTCAAAATAGGTAAAAGGAAAGGTGATATTCATTTGGCCAAAAAAGAAATCATAAGTATAGAAGAAGGGACGCTCCCCCTGGGTCAGGATCGGGAAGCAAACTCTATCACCAGAATCAGGTGCTACTAACTCGTAATTGCTCTCCTGATCCTCACTGCTATAGATACGATGATGCATTCTAAGCATCACACAAAACTTAGAATCAGCTAAAGAAACACACAGCAAGACAAGAGAGTCCAGCCAATCGGACATCCCTTCAGGAACCACAGGAGATGCCTCGATAATATTTTTTCGGGAAGACATGGCCAACTAGTCCTACAAACAAGAAAAAGATTGGATTACAGAAAAAGGTAAAAACATCCCAGATCAAATCAAAACAACTCGAACAGCACAACCCAGCGACAGTATAACAGATAAAAAGGAAAACCCCTGAACACAACCCAAGGTCCAAGGGCATCCTTTGGAGGCAATCGGGGAATAAAACTTTCAGGAAAATCTACAAGGCCAGCGTCTCAACGGAAACCCTTCCTAAGAAAAACAAACGCAAAGAAGATCATACGAACCACCAAAAGAAAAAAGGCTATAACAGTTCAGAAATCAGCAAAATAGCAGACAAAATCCTAAAGAGCCAAACCAGGGAGATACACTCAGAAGCATACGAAAAGACAAAAATGGAAGCATACATCACAATAACAAAACAAGGCGCGGTAAAAATCCAAGCTTCCCAACAAGCACTTAGTCAAAATCAAAGTTTCAAAACCAAACACGACACAGCAGAACAGCAAGCAAAAAAGAGAAGACAAACCAACCTGAAAAAAGGAGAAGCGCGCGGAGAGTGAAGACGAAAGAGATCAAGAGTTGCCGTCGAAAGCAAGAAGAACACCTACGACCGTCAAAGCAATGTCACAAAGAAAAAATGTGAAGGGGCAGAAGATAGCAACAGAAGTGAGAAAGAAAAGGGGAAGTTACAAAGAGAAGAAAAAACCGTTTCTGTGTGTAAAGTTCAAAATAAAAAAGAAGCAAAAGAAACGGGGCATCGAAAACCAATTAATGGGGGCATTAAAAACCCTCGCGCATTCCCAAGGCAAAAACACTAAATGCAAAAGTGCGCGCTTTCAGAAGAAACGAAACAGAAACGCTCCGCATTCAAAAAGGAACTCTACGAAGACAAGATCGACAAAATGCTCGAGTTCGGCTTCACCCAAGAAAGTTCGAAGTCCTAAAACTAAAACTCGACCTCCAAGCAAAAGTCGAGCTCGAGCAGGGGCACTGTTCATACCCTGGGTCAAGGTGTCCGACCCGGGATGTTCTACAGACAAAGCGACCGACCTCTTCAAGTCAGGACAATCCGACTTCTTCTCAGAGAGCTCGGCCCAATCACCAGGAAGAGCCCAAAAAGGGCCCAACAGAGGAACACGACCCAAATCCTAAGGCAGTTCAAGCTATAGAGATAACGGCGGTTCCCTTGAAGATAAGATGACCTCACTCAAAGATAAGATAAGATAAGATAAGATAAGATAAATATCTTATCTCCAGAAAGTTCACTCCATACCATTATAAATTGTATAAATACACTAGAGCACCCAGGTATAACTCATACTCTGATTCTACTCAATACCTGCTTAATACCCTTGCTAACTTAAGTATCGGAGTCCCTTGCAGGTACCCCCACCCTCCGGGGACGAAGGAATCAATATCACCATCAAGCTCAACAAATCGGATACAACCGTTTCGACCAGCGCAGAAGATATCGTCCGATATCGACCTATAGTTTCAGGTAACCCTCGGAACACATATAATTCTGTTATTAGTGCTCTGCTTGAACCTATAGTGAAGAAGAAGAACTCCTAGGTACTGTCCAAGATCATTTGTTCTCTGGAACTATAAGACTTCGCTAATTTTCTCTCTCATATGATACCCCACATTATTAGAGAAGAAGACTCTAGTTTTCTCATTGTTGACTTTTTTACTCGAACTACACAAAAAAGCTCTAAGAACTCTTTTAATAATCTGAGCATGCTCCAAACTGGCTTTAACAAAGAGTATCAAATCATTTGTGAAGTAGGATGAGAGATATCGAGGCCACCTTTATTGAGTCTGATAGGTTTTCAGTACCCAAGACTAACCACTTCCGAGATAAGCTGAGTAAGACGCACCATCCATAAGACAAAGATATACAAAGAAATAGGATCTCCTTGACGAATTCTCCTTGACGAAGTAAATTCATACAAAGCCTCCCCATTCTAAAGCACATTCATCTTGGCTGAGGAAATACACGTACAGATGAGATTAGCGATGCAAAAGGGAATGCTAATGTCCTCGAGGGTGTTCTTGATAAAAATCTATTCAATCTATCATACATTTTTTCTAGATCGAACTTGATAGCCATCCATTCTTTAACCCCTTTTTTATTTCACATAGAGTGAATAACCTCCTGAGTGATGATAATAGGGTTAAGTATGATTTTGGTCCCCAACGTAGAGGCCAAAAATCGATTTCATCATCGGCCTTTTTTCGCTACAAAATGGTTCCCAAGGTTTCAGTTTGTTTTAAAATCGTCCTTCGGACGAAAATACCCTTCACCCCAAAATCAACCAAACTCAACAGAAGTAGAACAAAAGCCTACGCTAAACTAGAACTCACCACCACCACCACCAGTATCATCATAGTCATCATCATCATCATCAGAACTTCTCCCAAAATCAACCAGAAGTCCAAGCTGAACAAGAACCTACCACCACCACCACCACCATTATCATCATGGTCATCATCATCAAAAGAATAACAAAACTCAAAACAAAATCCACCACCACCACCAGTCACCACCATCATCATCAACACCAGAACCTACGACCACCCCCACCTCAGAAAATCAAAACTCAGAACTCAGAAAATCAGAACTCGAAAAATCAGAACTCAAAAAATTAGAACAATCAAAACTTAGAACCATCAACAAAATTCAAAACTAAAATTCTTCCTCTTTTATTCTTGCTCTGCTTCTTCATCTTCTTCAGATTATGCTCTGCTTCTTCATCTTCTTCATATTCTTTAGATTGTGAAAAACAAACCAAAATATTTAAAGAAATTCAAGCAACATGCACTTTGAACAATAATCAACAAATTCAGCAACAACAATATTCCAAATTCAAGCCAAATCAAAAGAAGAGATTCATTAACAGAGCATGACATTCAGATATTCCACAGCAAATTCATAACAAATTCCATAACAATTTCAGATATTCCACGACAAATTCAAAATCACCAAGCAAAAAATTCAGATATTCCACAACAAATTTTACAAAAAATCCAGTTCAGCGGTGGGCGGTAAGGGTCATGGAGCAGCGGCAAGGACGCGAGTAACAGTGCGAGCGGCGAGGAGCAGGAGCGGCGGTGGCAACGGCGAGGAGCAGCGACGGTGGCCCTTAGCTTTCTCCCTTCCGATCTCTCTCTTCTCCCTTAGCTTTCTCCTCTCTTGCTCTCTGTTTCTCCTTCCGATCACAACCGGCGGTACAGCGGTTCGGCATGGAGCAGATTGCATGGGACCGTTAGAGGGCTACCTTTCGTTGAGAAATTTCCTACATAGTATATGCACCTTCTTCTATCAAGACATTAAAACGAGATCCTCCTTTGAAGTCCTGATTCTTGTTTCCCTTATTTCTTTATCCATTATTATGAGAATATTTTGGGGTAGCTATGTTTTTATTGTCCGTATTATATCTTTTATTTTTCTTTCTTATTGGTCACCTTACCATCATCTATGGACCAAAATCAAGAAGATCCTGATTAGCGCATTTATCCTCTTGATTCTCGAGCTTCCCTTGATTAGCAAGAGCTCTAGAAATGGTGCTCTTGTTGTATCTCACCTTCGCCAATCGACATAGCTGCAACTCCAGTCCTCGGATGAGTCTCCACGCTCACAGTAATTTCACTGTATTAATCACTTCAATGTCCATATTTTCCATAACTAAAAAATAAAATGGAGGTCTTCATACTCAATATTGAGAATACTTCCATGAAAAATAATTTTATTAGTTTATAATAGATTTACTTATTAGCATATATGGTTAATGTGAGTCACCAAAAAATATATATATATGGTTAATGTGAAATTTACTTTTTCAATTTTAAAATAGGTATCTTCTTTTATGTTTGAAAAATTAATAAAATCCTTAATCTAGAAACATAAATCCTTATATTAAATATATTATAGTAATAGTACAAAAAAATTTACAAAATTATCTAATCGAATTGATACGTTTAATTTTTTTAAATGATAAATTTAAATAAATAATTGTTTTTACTAATATGTACAAAACTTTTTTGTTCATGACAAATTTTGAATATAAACGTTCTTATATGTATACTGAAAAATTAATCCGGGGATTAAATTTAAACAATTAAACCCACTTGTAACTTAAAAAAATGATTGATTACAGATGTAAGAGTAATTGCTGTCTGACTAAATTAATTTCGAAACAATTTGTGGTTTTTTTAATCAGAAATTGGGGTTTCCCTGTTGTCTATATATTTACGGAAGGATCATATTCAGTGTGTTTTCGTGGACCGTGTTATCTTTCACCAATCACAACTTTTCATTTTTCAATTTACATCTTCGTTCTCTGTTTTCCTCCTTTTTTTTTCTCCGAAAGCCCTTTCTTTTCTTCCTTGATTACATCCACGCGGTCATGGAGGAAGTTAACGGTATTATTCTCGCTTTAACTCCCATTTCTGGTTCCTGATTTTATTCCAAGCACAATTTCTTGAGCTTCCCTGATTTCAAGTTTCAATTTTTCTGGGCAATTCTGTGATTCTGGATTTTTCCACGCTTACCCTTTTCATCGGTTTGTATGATCCTGTAATTTTAAAGTACTGGGTCTGATGAACATGGAAAAAGTTCGTTGCTTTTTCTTTGTATTGTTCTGTAGAGCATTATTGCCAATTGTTTGTTTTGTTTGTCTTATTTGCAAACTGTGGACCCCTTATTGCATTTGGATGTGATTGATTAAAGTATATAATAGAGCTATTATAAAAAATAGGAACTTGCAGAGGAATGGTTTTGCTTTCTGTTAATTTGTGTTTGTGTTCTTGATTGTTTCAGTTGTAGAAACTAAGGATGGAACTGTTTCAGTAGCTTCTGCATTTGCTGGTCACCAAGAAGGTAATGCTTCTTAACAGTTCAGCTATCTTAATGTACAGGGTTGACTTCTTGATTCATTGAGACAATTAGGTCCTATCTATCATCTCTGTTTGAACTGTGTTTTTCATTTCATTCGGTAACCGTTTATAAACTTGAATTTATGATCTATAATAGTCACTTTGTGAATTTGAAACATTGGTAATTGAATATAAATTGATACAATTTATATTAAGATTTCTTACACTTGAGTTTTGAATGTATCAAATTTCTAAATTAATTGATAGTTTGAGATGGAGGGAGTACTTATTTGGCTTGAGTAATCAAATGATATGTCCATTGTTTCAAAAGCTACATACATGTGGGGTTTGATTTTGGAAAAGAAAAGGCATTGATTTGGATGTTTCGTTCTGGTGTTGCTTTCGGTTAATTAGCTGTGCAGGATAGGGACCATAAATTTCTAAGAAAAGCAGTTGAAGAAGCATACAAAGGAGTAGATTCTGGACATGGAGGTCCTTTTGGTGCTGTTATAGTTTGCAATGATGAAGTAGTAGCTAGTTGTCACAACATGGTTCTTAGTCATACGGACCCTACCGCACATGCAGAAGTTACAGCAATAAGGGAGGTAAGATTAAATCCAAATGATTTCCTCATACAGTATGAAAATTGCATAATTTGCTAAACATATCTAACACAATGGTTATCTGGCGTTGGCACCGTTATCCAATGTTTTCAGCAAATACAAAGTAGCTAGATGCCTAGATCTCTATTTGAATTTTAGTACGTAAACGATGACACTGATGAATGTGCTGCAACATTGTCGAGAACGCAGCATTCTTTCCACAATTTACATGTTGTTGCACTTTGGTTTGGAAAAATTATTAGTTCTTCGGTATATAGAAAAATGTTTGTAGTTTTGTTCCGTTGAACAATAGGTTAATGAGTAGACACTAGACAGAAATTCAATACCTGCCATCTCACTCAAGATATCGGAATGGATAGTTGATACTTGATAACCTTTTACATGTTGAGAAAAGAGACTAAAAACTGGTTTGATTAGTCTGTGTACATCTTTCTTTTAATGGTTTAGATGTGGCAAAAATTTTTTTGTAATTAATGTCAACATAAAAATTGATAAATGCTTTTGGTTTCGGTTGAATTGATTAGTGCATTGCTTTCATTTTACAGGCTTGTAAGAAGCTTAAGAAGATAGAACTGTCAGATTGTGAAATATATGCTTCTTGTGAACCTTGCCCCATGTGCTTCGGTGCAATCCACCTTTCTCGAATTAAGGTTGGCAACTTGGCGTGACATGCTTTTCCTATTTTTTTTTTCTTTTCTATATGCAGTCCTATATTGTTTAGATCCTAATGTAGTATTCTTTCCAAGCAGAGGTTGGTTTATGGAGCGAAGGCCGAAGCAGCAATCGCTATTGGGTTCGATGACTTTATCGCAGATGCATTGCGAGGTACCGGATTCTATCAGAAAGCACAGCTGGAGATCAAAAGAGCTGATGGCAACGAGGCCATGATCGCGGAAGAGGTGTTCGAGAAAACGAAGGAAAAGTTCCGAATGTATTAGATCTTTTTAATTCATTTCATCACATCTGATTGAAAATTGGCCATTCCGGATTGATTGGCTTCATTTAAATTATGGAAATTGTTGATAAATAGATTGGTTTCATTTGGGATGTAACAATTTACAAGCTAGGATTGGGATTGTTTCTGTTGTACTACTAATCTTCACACAGGAAGATATATCAAATGCATTTCTTTACTTCATTGCCATCTCCATTACCACTGATATTGAAACTTGAAATGTAAGGCTACATTTTCTTTTAGTTCCTTATGATTTTCGTGACCAGTGGTTTTCATAATGTGGTTTACTATTTGAGTATTTGCTAGCTGGATTGAAGAATATGCTACTGTTACACTCTTCACTCAGACATTTGGAACCGTTTTGCTTCTTGTTTTTGGTTATGGGGCAAAACTATTGATGGGCCTAACATAGTTTTTTGAATAGAGAGCATTCATGGTAAGCTACATAACCCTTAAATGGAGGTCCAAGTCTTCTAGTTCATAAAAATGAGACGTGATCTTTTTTCTGGTTGGGTAGACTAAAAGTTTTGTGATTTTGTTCTTGGCTTTTAAAAGTGTGTTTTGGAAATTTTCCTAGTTACTCTAGTTTGATCACTGCAAACTCCAACACAAATGGGCGTGGATTCATGCAAAATTTTCACAAGACTAAACCATATTCATATCTCACTATAAAGTAAAGAAGGAAACCTAAATATGATTTGTAACAAAATAATAATAATAATAATAAAAGATGATATGCGACCAAGTCAAATAACTTTTTCCCATGAAGTTATTCATTTCTTAAAAAAGAAAAGGAATAAGCTGAGATTGTAAAATTCAGAAAGTAAGTACAATGTTGTTAGAATATATTAGGATCAATTAGCATTTATTAGAATTATTTAGTATATCTGAATATTTATTATAAAATATTACGTCTTTATTATTATGATTCTCTTAATACTTATAAATACTTTTTTATATTGTATCATTTCAGATAACTTGAATATACTCAATAATATACAAATAGTTAGTCTTTTATTTCTAACAAATGTAATTACAAAAATACTGTATGTATATTAAAAATTAATTATTAAATCAGTCACTATGTAATCAATTTGGGTTAGTCGAGTGATGAGCTCAATCTGCCCGATGGATTAGTCTTTGGTCTTAATTGATTTTTTGTATATATCCAAGATATATAGGTGACATTGAGGAGTGTTTGCTCCATCTCTTTCCTCCTAATCTCCTATTATTTGTTTTAACGATCATTTCTCCATTTTTTATTGTGATTCATAGCATCTATGCCTAACACCAGCACACCAATTTGTTTTCCCATTGGCATTTTCAAATATCGATTTGTAATTATTATTATAGGGGGTATGTATTTTGCGTTTGATAATGTGATTTGCGGCTATACAAATTATTTACTTGTCAAGTCAACGCAATGGAGAAAACGCGAAACCAAACTAGATGACATCAAAATCAAACACACACATGAACAGAGGAAGAAGAAGAAGAAGAATGAGTCAATGAAACAAAGGAATGGTTTAGTGTGAAGGAGGGCAGCGCCGATATCCTTTACCAGATTCTAATTTCTATCTCTTCATTGCATTGGATTGGATTGCATGCACACATAGACATTGAAGTAAGTCCAAGTTGAAGGGTTAGTTTTTTATTTGATGTCATAATCAAAAGTAAACGTAAGTCTTTTGAAAAATAAGGCAATGCCGCATGCTACAAGTAAATGGCTATTTGCATTATGGTCCTCTCTAGTTGAAAGTTGCAACTTTGGACCATCATTTTGATTTTCTGCTTTCTTTCATTGTCTCTTAGCTTTAATTCCCTCTCGAAGACGACACGACACACTTCTTTTCTTTTTCTTTTTCTCCTCCACTACATTACATAACAGTGCCGTGAACAAAGGGAGACTCCATAACTTCTACTATATATTCCTAAGTAAGTATCAACAAGCTAAGGTTTAACACATACATAGTATCAAATACAAAAATAATATTTAACCTTTGGAAACATGTCATTCTTATTTAGAAAGACACACATACATATATAGTGATAGTAATACGACCTACTGTACTAATTTGATTAGTCGTGTTATCGATTTACTTGTTTATTTAAATAAGGATTAGAGATTCGAATCCACAACATACTCTTAAATTAGAAGCTTAAGCATTTTTTAGCCAATAGCATTAATTAATTAAAATTTGGTTGCAAAGAGTATCATTGAGAATATATATATAAACTTTAAGTTAAAAAATATAGGGGTGTTTATAGATCGGATTTAATCCGCATATCCGCGGTATTTATCTGAATTCGATTTGAAAGCAGGGTTATCGGATCGGATTGCGAATTTTATGTAGGTATCTGCATATTTTTTTAATCCACAAAAATAAATAAATAAATAAATAAATATTCTTTTTATGTTTTATTTCAACTAATAATTATTATATATGTTGTATTATTTTATTTTTATTATTTAAGAAAAGTATGTTTAATAATATTTTAAGAATAAACATATTTAAAAGAGTAGAAAAATAATATCTTATTGATATTTTTTAAATAAAAATAAGTATTTTAAAATATTTATATATTTTACGAATGTATCCGAAATCCGATTCAATCCACACATGTGTAAATCGGATCTAATCTTAAAAATTACAGATATTGAATCCGATAATTTTAATGTGAATCAGATCGAAATTTTGATCATATCCAATTTGATTCGACCGCATTCACCCCCTAAAAATCGCTTAAAGCTATATATAGTCATAAAGACCTTCGTCTGCCAATAAGAACAACCAAGATAAAAAAAGGTTCACTCTCCAATTAGAGACTTCGAATTCCATCAATCATAGTCTATAGATATCTAAACATAAAAGAAGCTAAGTAAGATCCCAATTAAATAACCCGATTCAGCAGTTCGAACTAGGTATTATAAAGTAGAAATTTCTCAACAAAAATTCTTTTCCATTATTCTCAATCTATAATAAGAATTTAATGAATATGTTTGGAGAACTTGAAAATAATATAAATATGATGGTCCAAATGTTGATCAAATAATTAATGCGGGAGAGACGCGCAAAGAATAATTGTCCAAGTCTTCTTGTAGGACCTCATCATCATCATAAATATATTAATCTTTGGATAAATTCCTTCAAAATATCACACCAATGCAACTATTATTATATATGCTTCTGGATGAAGTGTATGTTAAAATTATTTTATGAGGAAGTATAGGGAGCTAATAGAGTATCTGTACAATGTGTATAATGAGAGTTTAGGGATGTTCGATTGAGTAGGATATTAAATATTTATTATTTCTGAAACTCGGATAGTTATTTTGGATAATATAAATGTATTGTGTTTGAGAAATTAGTAGTATTTTATCGTGGATGTTCATTTTTTTAACTCATATTAGGTCAAATAAATAGTCCATTATACACATTATATAAATACTCCATTAACTTCCTAATAAAATTCTTTTTTTTAATATTTATATTGGGTACTACACAGCCTCTTTTTTCAATATATAGGTTAATTTTATTTTTAACTAAAAATAACGAACTTGCAATCTTTTAGATGAATATGGTGTACAAAGGTTAATTAATTGACTTGCTTTGAATAAGAATATTCTTTAACCTAATTAATTATTACCGTGTATCAATCATAAATTTGAAGGCCAATTTGGAGTCTTTCAGATTTCCTTTTCCTTGAAATAAGAAAATAAGAATGCTAAATACGTGTTGGTAGTTTTAAATAATCTTTTTAGTAATGCTAAAAGTCAATTTTTTTTAAGTTAATATCAGTTAAAATTTTAAAAATTATTTTTATATCTTAAATTTTAATTTTTTAATTCTAAACTCTAAATTATAAATTCTAAAATAAAATTAGTTAATATTGGTTAATTAAAAATTAATTTTTTATATTGTTTATCCTTGTAAAATATTTGTTTTTTGGTTTTTGGTTCGATAATATTTAAAACTTAAAAAGACTTTCGTTTTAATCATATCGTTAATTTACTCCATTAAATATTGTCATCATGACATGTTAAATATTAATATAACATGATTTGTTATATTAACACTTATTTCAGTTAATTTGTTACATTTTCATTCACCTTAGCCCATTAATGGCACAACTAATAATAAAGATTAAAACTAATTTTTTTAAATTTTAAAGCACCAAAACAAAAGTATCAAGAGTGAAGTTATAGTAAATGATCAAATTTGTCTAAGATTATTTATTTTTTAAATTAGTTTTTAAAAAAAATTAATCAAATTTTTTAAAAATTTTAAGTTAATCACATTAGTCTTTTAATCTATTACTGATGACATTAGAGTTTGTTGATATGATATGTTAAGTGACACCACATCATATATCTCACAGTTTTAATTAGTTGCTAAGTGTTAACATAATAAATTTATGAAATTATATTAAATCAACTCTAAATTGAGATATTTCAATGCATTAATATTCCTCTTTTTTTTTTGGTGACTGCATTAGTATTCCTCTTAATTTGAAGTTGATTTGATCTAATTATATAAAATTATCATATTAGCACTAATTAGGAATGTTGGATATGTATCATAATTAGTCTAGTGTCATTTAATGTGTCACATCAATAAATTATAATCTCATTAGTCATTAGTAATGAAAGGGACAAAAAAAACTAATTTAAACTAATTTAAAATTTTTGAAAGATGAATTTAATTAAAAAAATAAAAATCAATTTTAAAAATAAATAATTTAAAAAAATGATCATTTATTCAATAAAATTATTATATTAGTGCATAATTTTTCCTAGGAAGTTTCAAGCTAAGGTTCCTTCCTAGCTACCAAATAAAATATCAAAATAAAACAGTTGGTAGTTTGTCTTTCCTGATTATGCCTATTTATGCTTGCATACACATTGACCACGACATGAATGGATCTTGACTCTCATGTCATAATAACCCAAAATCCTTGTCGGAAAATTAATATGTATGTCCCTTCCACTTTTATTTCACTCTTTCGTTCTTCAAAATCTTTTCCACCTTTTTTACTGCATCTTTTAGAATATTGATAGGTTTTTTTTTGGGCGTTACTGTACGTTCTCATACTATTATTAAAATTACCACAAAAGGAAAAAAAATTAGGGTGTTTGCGATGCGGTTTGGTTCGGTTTTAAGAGAAAAAGTCATTCGATTCGAACGCTTAATTTATGTGCGATGCGATTTGGATTGGATGAATTTTTTTTGGAAATTCGATCTGATTACAAGCGGTTTGAATCGGTTTAGATTTGCGGTTTTTTAAATAAAAAAATTAAATACATATAACAAGTTTCAACATCACATTTTAAATAACCAACAATGACATAACAAATCTTAACAATATCTTAAAAAGTCAACGATAACATAACAATAGAAATAAAAGTATAGGTTAATTAAAATAAATAAATAATATAGAACATAAAATATTTATTAAATAATAATAATACATGAATAATAGAAAAATGTATAACAAATTGAACATGTTATAAGTATAATTGTAAATATAATAATAAAATAATAATATTATAGCACATTGTGTGATTTGGATTGGATTTGATCGGTTATGAAAAATAGATTCGAAATCTGATCCAATCCAACGGTTTGCGAAAAATAGAATCCAATCAAATCCGAATTAGTACGTTTTAATCGATTTTCGATTTGAATTGGATTGGATGAACGGTTTAATTTAGATCGATTTAATTTGGATCTGTTTGGAATATAACAAATCATCTTCATTATTCTAGCCAAAAGTGTTAGGATTTGGTTGAATTAGTCCCACATTGCTTAGGATAGCAAATGGAGTGGGTGGCCTAGGCTATAAATATGAGGCTAAGTTTTCCATTTGTTTTTACACCAGTCAGAAACACTTTAAGCTTGTATCTGATTTTTCTTTTTCTCTGTACTTTTTGATTAGAGAGTGTTGTGAGGTGTAGTTAGATATTTGCTTTGAGAGAGTGTGGGTGTACTGGGGTGCCGGTGTTAGAGAGAAAAAAGTCTATGTGTTGTAACAATTTTCACATAGTGATATTCTCTGGTTGTCATTTGACAATGGCCCTGATTTTTTCTCTGGTAATTGGAGTTTCCACGTTAAATTCTTGTGTTGTGATTGTGTCTATTTTATTTCTCTGTCAAAAATGTTTTCTCAAAAAAAAATAGTATATTATTCTCAACAAAAAGTCCTCCAATCATGCATTCTCTAGCTAGAAATTGAACTATATTTATTTATATATATTACTATTCAAATCCAGTTCCATGATCAATGGTGACAACCAGATAAATAATCAATAAACAAACAGTTGCGTGCCTATGTTTTGTTGAAATACATATATAGATTACTTTAATTTAGTCATCAAGTCCTTTGATGCAAACAGGTTATTGTATATAGGAAGTATATATAAATCTTGTCACTTTAATTATCTGCAAGAAATTCTAAATTCCAAAAACTTTTAGTAAATAATTTACTAATTTGTTAGATAGATAATAATTTTTATAAACAATGTGAATAATAGGTTTTAGAATTAATTCAATAAAGTAAAAAAATATTCTACTCTCAAATTACTTTCTAAATCTTAATATTAGGATAACCATCTGTATTTTTAATGAATTAAACATCCAATCAACTATTATTAACTGTGAGTAAATCAAATAAAAAAAATAACTATCTAATTAAAAATAATGAACATAATTATCTGCATACCTATTGAATTAAACATCTGATATATTCATTATTCACATTATTTAGTATTTTCATTGTCTACCTATATTTTTTCTTTATTAATACATATATACATGAATCTAATATAATTTATTACATTCATATTACACACAATTTACATAAATTATTGACGGAGAATATATATATATATATATATATATATATATATATATATATATATATATATATATATATATATATATATTATTATATTAGCTACATATACATGCATGTTAATTAGGAAAAAAAAAATCCTTTTGATCATCCACTAGAAGCTCCTAATTAATTAAAGCTTTTACTATGCAAATTGAAATAATATTAATTAATTTCATCCGTTGTATGCATACAATGATATAGATGTTATCCTTTGATTCCTTTCCCATAATGTGTAAAGCATCCATAGATCTAACAAAAATCTCCTTTGAATTTATAGGTAAGAATGCATCACGTTTCAATACTTGACTTACGTTAGTATAACATCTCAAACTTAAAGCTTGTATTTAGAAGAGACGCTGAAATTAAAAGATAAAAATAAAAAATTGAATTTAAATTAAATTTTGGGCAAAAAACGGAATTAAACCAATGGAACAAGAAAATTACGTGAATCAGGCAAACTGAAAATTGCTTCACGAATCAGCCAAAAGACATTTCTATGTAATTCGACCTAACTTGGTTCAAACTCCATAAACACGTAATTCGAACTTACTTGGTTCGAACTCCATGTACTATAATTCGAACTTAGTTAGTTCGAATTACCCCTTTGTTCCACTCCCATAGTAATTCAAATCGAGTTGGTTCGAATTACTCTCAAATTACATCAAATAATAATTCGAACCAGGCTGGTTCGAATTACTAAGTTTTCGTCTATATAAGGAGTTCGAATTACCCTCGTTCGAACAACTTCTCCATCCCCATACCCCACCAAAATTTCAGAGAAAACGACCCAAATTCCATCCAACAAAGACACGAACAGAAAACTATGCAGATGGGAGACGATCCGGCAAGGCTATATCGGTTGGACGGAGTCGCTCATATAGTCGGGGTGATCAACGACGAGGTTAGTGGATAGAACACTTCTTTGCGATCAGTTTATCTGAGTTAGTGGTTTTGCATGTGGTTTTAGTGGCAGTTTATGTTAGTGGTTTATCATAGTGGTATTGCATGTGATTTTTTTTAGAGGTTTTGTATGTGGTTTTAGTTAGCGATTTATATTAATGGTTTTTTTATAGTTATTTTGTTGATGGTTTATGTTGGCGGATTACGTTAGGTGGCATTGGAAGAGGTATATGATGTGGTTTTATGTGCGGTTTATGATAGTGGATTTGCATGTGGTTTTCGATAGTGGAATAGCATCCGGTTTATGTTAGCAGTTTAAGCTAGTGGTTTTGTTGACGGTTCAGTTTAGTAGTTTTTATTAGTGGTTTACTATATACCTGTGTAAGCGGTTTGTTATATTGGTTTCATATGTATATTGTGTTATTGGTTTCGATAAGTGGTTTCTGTTATTACTTAATTTTTTTATTGGTTTTCTATGTCGATCTACTAATGTGGTCCATGTAATGCCCAGCCACAGAGATGCATCAGGAGCATGCAGCGGCAACAGGGCATGCGACTCGATGAGTGGTATGTGCCGTACTTACAGATGGCGGGGTTATACCATCTAGCGAGGCTAAATGATAGATGGTTCTGGATAGATGAGCCCCTTCTCAGTGCCTTCATGGAGCGGTGGCGTCTTGAGACGCACACTTTCCATATGCCCTTCGGAGAGTGCACGATCACGCTTCAGGACGTGGCGTATCAGTTGGGGTTGGCAGTGGACGGCCGTTATGTCAGAGGTTGCCTTACGAATTTTCATATATATATCGAGGGTGGACGTCTTGCTTGGGTGTGGTTCGAGGAGTTGCTTGGAGTGATTCCTCCTCCGAGCCAGGTTCAGAAATTCGTAGTAACCTGCAGCTGGTTCCAGGAGACATTTGGAGAGTGCCCCGAGGGAGCCGATGAGGACACCGTTCGGCGCTATGCTCGTGCCTATATCATGATGTTGTTGGGCACTCAGCTGTTTGTCGACAAGTCTGGCAACCACATTCACATCAGATGGCTGCCCTACGTAGCTAGGCTTGAGGAGATGGGTTCCTATAGTTAGGGGTCTGCAGCATTGCCATGGTTGTACCGGTGCATGTGCCGAGTGGCGAACCGACATGTGGTGAAGTTAGCGGGCCCACTTCAGCTACTTCAGTCCTAGATCTTCTGGCGTTTTCCTAGGTTTAGGCCTGCTGGGTATGATACATGCAGCTGGCCTTTGGCATCGAGGTAATCTACTATTATATTTCAAGTTAAATTAGCTAATGTTGATGTACGCTTGTGCTGTTTTACAATTCTGTCATACTTTTAGTTAGAAATAACACGGATGTCCGATGCAGGTGGTCAGGTTACAACCCTTCCGTTAGCGAGAAGGGTCCTAGAGTGCAGATGTGGAGACTGCAGATAGACATGTTACAGCCCAGGGATGTGAGTATACTTTCGGTTACTTTTATTTATATAACAATACTTTAAGATTGTGTATACGTAGTTTGCTTGACAATGTTGTAACTTTTGTGCAGTTTATCTGGATGCCGTATAGCTCCCTCGAGGTACTGCATGTTGTGCATCTGGAGGCATTGGAGCCTCGACACACAGCGCTGTGGCGATCTGTGACATCACTTATATACTTTGCCGTCATAGAGTGGCATCAGATAGATAGGGTTCTACCACAGTTCGGCGGTGTCCAGCCCCGACCGTGTTCCGCCCTAAACATCGACTTTCTGATGTCGAAGGACGGGAGAGGCGGTGATCGTTGGTTCCCGTCCGCTTTCTAGCATTGGCATCTTCATTGGGAAATTCGTGCGGACCACGTCCTCCGGTTCGATGTTGTTACGGACCCTAGACCGTCGCACACATACCTAGATTGGTGGAGCGGCATGGAAAGAGGTTCTTGTCACCAGAGATGTATTTGGGGGATCCGAGGGGCGTTCCTATTCCTGTCGAGGCGTCACAGAGGGGTCCTGGGCTAGTTCCTGACATGGATCGAGTTGACGACGTCCCTGATAGGCGTCGGATAGAGAGGAGAGCTCGAGTCGGGACACGAGGGAGCCAGTGTGAGTGGAGGTGGCTAGACCAGGCTATGCAGGAGGCTGATGACGCAGGTCGGGGTCGTGGTCGAGGATGAGGGCATGGAGGCAGACGAAGGGCGCATGTTGCGGGGCACGACGATGGTGATCTTGGTGACATGGCCGGTGGGAGAGGGGCTGTAGTTGGGGTTGTTAGTCCCCATCATGGTGGGCAGCGTGGAGAGGGATACGCTATCGGAGATCCCTCTGCCCATGATGAGGCTGGACTTGGGGAGGGGCCGCTCCAAGATTACTTCCTTGGTGTTCCCGGTGACGACCAGCCACTTCAGGAGAGTACGCCATGGGTGAGTTCGGGCAGCATGTTCTCAGACTTCCTTGCCGGTGTTGGTCTTGATGCGGATTTTGGTGGACCACAGTTCCTCGATGAGATCAGTGCCATCATGCAGGAGGATGAGGCTGCCCGTGGTCGGAGTCAGACGACGGGGACACAGGGACCGTTAGATGTCGATCTTAATGAGCCTCCCTCCATGCCTCCTCCTGACTATTTCGCTTTGGGTGGTACCCCAGCTTCGGCACATACTGCTTGGTCACATTCAGTTGCCGGGCCGTATTCATCCAGACCGTTACATGTCCAACGCCTGCACAGGCAGCCCCGCAGGACGAGGAGGATGAGATCGAGGATGAGGATCCCCTTATCCGGAGAGGTCAGAGGACACGAGTACCACGTCGTTGCTTCACGGGGTCGCACCTATTTAGATGATTTGTGTGTCATGTTGTATGTTACCTATCTTCGTCTACGTATTTATCAGTTGATGTATGTCTGTGTTACTTATTGCTTTATCGTCTATCATTTACTATGAAAACATCTTTACTTTGCGTTTTGATATTATTTAATTTCCGCATCACGTTTTAATTTAAATTGTAGATTTATTTATTGCCGTGTCCATTCAACAGACATTTTGTTTAAAAATCTGGTAACAAAACACTTCCTTTACTTAGGATCCCATGCTTAGTAATTCGAACCAACCTGGTTCGAATTACTATTTGATGCAATTTGAGAGTAATTCAAACCAACTCGGTTCGAATTACTAGGGGAGTGGAACAAAGGGGTAATTCGAACCAACCAAGTTCGAATTATAATACATGGAGTTCGAATCAAGTAGGTTCGAATTATGTGTTTATGGAGTTCGAACCAAACTAGTTCGAATTACATAGAAATGTCCTTTGGCTGATTCGTGAAACAATTTTCAATTTGGCTAATTCACGTAATTTTCTTGCTCCATTGGCTTATTTCTGTTTTTTGTCCTTAAATTTTTGTATTATATTTAAAATAAAATATATAAAATTTAATTATGACTTAGCATTATTTTTAGTTTATAATAAATATGAATATAAAATAAGAATATTTATTAAAATTTTTTTAATTATTAAAAAAATATTACAAAAATTTTAGTTTTTGTTTTTAAATATTTTAATTTTATGTGTTTTTACTTTTTAGAAGTATCAAAATTGAAATTTTGTATTTTAGAATTATTTTTTTTGTTTCAAATTCTAATTATCAAATATAATATTGAATTCTAATTTTTCAATTTCAGTTTTAGTATCTCTAAAAACAAACACTATCTTAAGAACTAATTTTACATCACTAATAAATTTTATTTTTTTATGGTAAATTTTAAATTTTAATAATATAAAAATAAAATTTTAATCTAAAATATTAATTAATATTAATAAAAATATTCTGCTTTTTTTGTCAGAAGTTTGTGATTTAGGTTTAATGCCACAAGTAAAAAATAAAACTCCAAATTTAATAGCATAGGCTGCAACAAAAATTTGGTGTTATTATGTTAAAAAAATAGTTCGGTGATATGTTAATTAATTAGTATGAGTAAATAGTTAAATTAATTTTTAAAAGATTATTTATTTTTTAAATTGGTTTTTAAATTTTTTTTAATTAAATTCATCTTTTAAAAATAAGTTAATTATGTTAATTCTTTCGTTATTTTCATTACTAATAACGTCAGAATTTGTTGATATGGTACGTTAAATAATATCACAATACACATCTAACCATCCTAATTTCATAAATTTATTATGTTAATAATTAATTAAGACTTTTAAATATGTATTATAATGTCACTTAACATACTATATTAACAAATTTTAATATTATTAATAAAAAAAACAAAAAATTAACATAATTAATTTAAAATCTTTAAAAAATAAATTTAATTAATTTTTTTAAAAAATAATTTAAAAAACAAATAATCTTTCATACACGAATTTGAACCTTTTTTCTAATTAGTATACTACATAAACAAAAAACGGATATTAGAAATGTATAGTTTTATCAATCTCCCTAACCTTTCTTATTTCAAAGCAGAAGTTAGAAATGTATAGTTTTAATTTAATACATGGATATGTATGTATAAGGGTCAACGGATATTATTGCCTGTGTTCTTTTATATGCTTAATGGTAACCAGTGTGTTTTGTACAAGAAAATAATCAACTCCTTCTAGAAATTAAAAGAAAGATAAACCAAGAAACGACACAAACACTACCTTGCTTCTTGTGATAACAATAGGGGAAAACAATAAATGACGGGAAATTAAAATAATATAACCAGCAAGAAATCTCTCTTGACATGGTCTATATATAGTGACCCACTTTGTTTTTTCTCCTAACAACATTATTTATAATATGTGTGCAAAATTTATTTTATGTGCACCACTACTACTACTACTCATTTTAAGTTATCATCATTTAACTGTTGTGAAATAGGATAAATCATATATGTATATTTGCTTAAATTTAAAATCATATATATATATATATATATATATAAAATAATAATAGAATAAATCTCAAATAAATAGATAACAAATTAAAATGAGCTATCATACATTATTTTCACGTTTACTTATCAATTTTTTTTTCTTTTTCCATTGTCTATTAATAACAAAGTCTTGAGACCGGTATAGCCCAAGAAATTTTCTTCCTATAATAAATTAATAACCACATCATATATATACCTTTCATTACTATACACATAAAAAAATCTAATAAAAAGAATTTAAATATATTTTTTTAATTAACCATACTAAAATCATTAATTATTAAAATCAATTATTAATATAAAATATATATTAAAAATAAATTAAATTATACATATATTTATACAAAAATATATAATAACTAATTTTAGTATACAGATAGTATTTTTATTTTTATTTATTTTTCTTTTACCTAATTTATTTTCTCTCCTTTTTTATTAGACCGTACCAATAATTTTCCATCACCACACAAAGAAACAAGAAAATAATGATTCTTTATATTTTATATGAAAATTCTCCACTAATAATATTGTGTATGCAAGAGAGGAAACTTCAATATATATGTCCCTCTATATATAATATGGTTCTGCATACTTTATTATTTCAATTATTCTCCCATAAGTAAACTGCGTCCTATATATATATATGTGCTGCATTGTTCTATCTCAAAGTTAGATCCAATAAATCTCTCTAACCCAATAATGGAAGGCAAAATTGCATTCAAGAATTTGCTTCAAGTTCAAGAATTTGCATTGAATTCCACTCATGATTCCTCCTCTGTTAGTAATAATACTGTAAGTTTCTATATATTTTCCATGTGATGTGATGTTATTGCATAATTAATAACAATTCTTGAATGATTTGTGCATCATCAGCTAGGATCTACTCTTCTGAGTTTGAGCTTGAATCCTCAACAAAATCAAGATCAGTCTCATACCCAAGTAAGTAATAATATAATGATGAATTTCATTTATTAATTTGGGTATGTACATACTACAAATTGAATAATTAAGTGTTAATTATTTTTAATTAACAAGCATATGTGATGAATAACAAGTAGTTTTAATTTGTTTGTGATTGAATATAATTGGCTTTTAATTAATTAGTTGGAAGTGCTGAAAAAGAAGCTAGAGGAAGTGAAGAAGGAGAATCAGAATCTAAGAATTATGCTGAATCAGATTAGAGAACACTATGGAGTTCTTCAAAATCAGTTATTGCTGGCGATGCAGTGCCACCAATTATCTTCATCCTCGCCTACAATAATTAATCATGACCTCAAGGCAAGTTTTAATTAATAAACTTGAAGAAATTCTTTTAATTTGTTTTCTATATATATATATATATAATATATGCTTCTATATATGATTCAACTTGGTCCTTGATCAATATATATATTAAGAAATATGCATTGCTTTTTGAAGAAAATGATGATTAAATGAACAAACTACTATATATGTATGGGTTCATAATTTTTTAGAATGACAATAGAGAAGAAATCTCGGAGAGAAAAATGTTACCCACCACCCAGAAATTTGGTTTTGATGTTAAGAATGAAATGATGAGTAAGCACATAGCATCACAAGAAGCAAAAATATTGGAGGATCAAGTACCATCATTTGAAGCTTCTTGCAAGAAAGCTAGAGTGTCCATAAGAGCAAGATCAAATTTTTCTATGGTATGTATGGATTTATTATTATATCTTTTTGTTCTAAGCTAAGGAATTTACTTTAATATTATGTATATATTATTGGTAGTGAATTTTGGATTAAAATATCTATCATTTTATGCAATTTAGTTGACTAATGAGAAGGGCGATTGATTCTCAGATGGTTGATGGGTGCCAATGGAGAAAATATGGACAAAAAACATCAAAGGGCAATCCTTGTCCTCGAGCCTACTATCGTTGTAGCATGGGACAAACATGTCCAGTTCGTAAGCAGGTTCATCCACATGTTTTTATTTTTATTTTTTTAATAGATTTATAGTATGAAGATTCAATTTTATATAAATGAATTTGAGTTGGTTTAGTAGTTATTTCATTAGTCTATTTAAATAAGTATCTGAGAGTTTGAATTTTTTTTTTGTGTATATACTAACTCATTAACTAGTGATAAATTTTTAAATAAAACTTCATTGCACAATGAATTCATTTTTAACTTGTCAAATTAAAAAAAAAATCATAAAAAAAAAGTTCAATTTTGCATGCTTATCTAGAAGTTATTATCTTATATATAGAATAGAATATTAGTTGCTTTTCATTTCATAGCAATGAAATGACGATAAATTCGATTAACTAAAATATCGCAACATTTATACCTTAATCTAAATATCATTAATTTAACTTAATATCTATAATTTATTGACCTAACATTCATAATTATATATTTATTACATATATTATTATATAATTATTCTAGTAATAATTAATAAATATAATAAAATAAAATAAATTTAGATTAATTTAAGTTTATTTTTATTATTTTTCAAATATTTTTTTATGTTTTTCTTATATTTACATTCATCAGTTTTATAATTGATGGGGAATTTTCTTTTTCGAGGAATATATAATAACTTAAAAAGGTAAAAACTCATATACAGTTATATTTATGTGAAGTTAATAATTAAAAATGGTTAGATGATTTTATAAATTTGACTAAATTATTATCTAATAACTCTCAATTATCAACTTTATAAAAAGACAACCCTTAAAAATATGTTTCCTCAACATTTGAATACAAATTGTAACAAAGAGAATGTTGAATAACAATGTAACAGGTGCAAAGATGTGCAATGGATGAGAGAGTTGTGATAACAACGTACGAGGGGAATCACAATCATCCACTCCCAGAAGCAGCAAGATCCATAGCCACGACAACAACATCAGCATTGAACATGTTCCTATGTGGCTCCATGACCACCACCACAACTAGTAGTACTTCACTTTCACTATCTTCTACTTCATCATCATCATGTCCTACTCTAACACTCGACTTAACTACTCAACAACCCTCCAATGATATTATTGCATCAAAGCACACACAACAACCATTACTATTCCCTCTGCCTCTAAATGCTTGCTATACTCAAGAAAACAACCTTGCCTTGGTGGATCTTGTTACTGCAGCTTTAACCAACGATCCTTCTCTTAAGGAAGCATTACTTGCAGCTTTTTCCTCTCTCACTCACAATAATGAACATGTTTAGAGAGAGAGAGGTACGTACGTTTTACTAGTGTAGTACTATGAGAACATACCAATATTATGACATGAAATTTTGTGTTTAATTACCTGTAAATGAAATTCAAGAACAAAATTAAGTGACGTTTCTTGAGTAAATTTCATCACTCTATCTGCCTTGAATCATATCAGTAACATTAGTAAATCTTAAAGAAGTGATGATGATTAGTGATTAATGCATCATGAAATTTCCAAAGGGCTATTTCATCAAATTTTTCCTTTGCCATTAAATGATGTTACAACCAATTAAGGATTCGGTTCGGAAGAGACATATAATAATTGATAGAGAAATATTAAAGGATATCAGAATTTATTATTTTTTATCATTCTTAAAGTATCAATTCAAAAGTTGTTGGCCTCTAACACTTTATTAAATTTTGGCCAGCATATAACTAGCAAAGAATAGTGAATCATTAGATGAAATCTCACATTAATCTTACACCGTTAAAATTATCATTGATGACTATTTGATGGCTACAAATTCTAAAAATTGCTAGTCCTAGCACTCCTCTATACTTTATTCTATACTTTTAAACATAAATAACTAACTTATGACTAAAAATAATAAATTTTAATCTAATTTTAAACAAATTTACCGAATGGGAGGAAGTGGAGTTGGCCACAATGGCAGGTGAAGTGAAATTATTTGCAAGGAATAATAATCTTGTGTCCCATAACCAACGGTACGAAACTGTTTGGTCTTCAAGTTCCCATAAAATATGCGATGATTAAATTGAAACAAGACAACATCACCATGGTACGGATGAAACCCTCTCACTCTAAACACTCCATAACCAACTTCATAAACTCCTTCTCTTCCTCTCAATTCATCCCTCACTGAACTTTCATCTTGTGCTGGAACACAAACTTCATGCAACAAACACCAACCATTGTTCTCTTCATTCAGCTCCCACACCTTCACCAAAGATGAAAAAGAAGAGAAACAACTTACTCTAATCTTTCCACAAGAGACACCAACATGACCCGTATAAGAAATGTTCCTACGATCCGAGCCACTCGGAAATTCAATAATGTTGCACTCATTTTCGTTGCGAAAAGGATCATACACCAAAATATTCTCCTTTCCCATGAAGTAAAGCTTCCCTCCATGTGCAACCGGGTCAGAAAGAATAGTTGGTCGCGTGAAACTCGAACCGTTCGTGCACGAAACAAGTTTTGTTGTCCATTGTCCGGTCTCTGAAGAAAAAATTACTACTTCAAACTCTGACTTTTTTATACCTCTTAAAAACTCACATACTGTACCTTCGAAAAAAGGTATACGTACAATCCTAAATCTTAAACCCTGAACAGAATTATTAACAGAGACTAAGTCGATGTTTTCTTCAATATTGTAGTAAGGTTCGCAAAGAAATCCCTCGAGTGCGTGGCCGAGACTATTTTTTACTAGATTTTGGCCCCTAAGAGGTGGCGCGATAGGAACAACTTTGAGACTTTTCTTTGTGAGGGGATTGCAAACAAAGTATAGTCTCTCGTGTGGTGATTTTCTGCATAGAAACAAGCCGTTAGAGAACCCTACGATCTTTGAATATTTGTTGTAGCGCTTTCTTAGTGTTGGTGGTGGTTCATCGCTTTTCGAGTCGAACTTGGGTCCTAGAAAGCTCAAGGACAAATGGTATTGAGGGTTAAAAGAAAGATCACCATGAATATTGTGGGGGAGGAACAAGACTAGTTTCTTGCGCCTAGAGAGGGAGCATAATCGCCATTCTTTCTGGCATTCGTGGTGGTTCATACGAAGGAGGAGTTTGTGGTGGTGAAGGATGGATCTTTCGATGAAAATGTGGTTTGAGATCAAATTGAAGAACCGTTTGGATATTGATTTGCATCTCAAGGCTGCCTTGTAAGGAAGACGAGAATATATTTCGATCAATAAATCATCTGATAAGTTTTCCATCACGTAATGAAAATGTAACAATTCTCGAAAGAAATTAAACAACCTAAGATATATATCAAGCAAAATGAATTGCAGTAGTTTAATTAATTTGCATGTTGTGATATCAATTCTTCTTGTCTTATAAATATATATATATAAATATCATGAACTAGTCCGTGTTTTGACAAGTATATATGTACGTAAAGTTTGAATTTTTAAGATATGAATTAGTCCTTATTGCTTGACAACTAAGAAACCAGGTATGAATTAGTCCAACGCAAAATTAAAAAATATACTATTGATATAAAATTTATATTAAGCTTCAAACAAATAGCACCAGTGGTCTAGTGGTAGAATAGTACCCTGCCACGGTACAGACCCGGGTTCGATTCCCGGCTGGTGCAGTTTTTATTATTACCTTTTTTTCATCCAAGCTAATCATGTTTGTGAAAAAATAATAGCATATAAATTCTTAAGGGTGAATCATGTATCATGTAATAATGTAAAGCCTTTTAATCTTTTTCGTCCCATAAACAATTAGTAACTGCAATAAATTATGATTAAGCACTAAACAGCTTCAGCAAATCCTATACGAAGATTTCCATAGTCAAACACGGTGTGATATGCCCCCAAAAAAAGATCTCCAAGAACCCTGCAATCATCATTCCACAACTTTCATACATACTACATAATAAGTATGCAACTAATTAGTGTATAGATATAAATTAAAGGTTTAATTAGTTTGTTGGTCCTATAGTTTTGCAAAATTTTTAATTAGGTCTTTATACTTTTTTTTCATTTTAATTGGGTTTCTGCATCAATTTCTTTTCAATTATGTTTCTCTTAACAGTAATTGGTTTAATTGTATAAGGATCCAAAAATAAAAATTGGTGCAGGGATTCAAAACAAAAAAAAATTATAGGACCCAATTAAAAATAAAATTTGGTGTAAGGACTCAATTAAAAAAAATATAGGGATCTAGTTAAAAATTTTGCAAAACTATAAGGATCGACGAAATAATTAAACCTAAATTAAATGTATACCAGAGAGGACCCTGTGGAGGATGCACATCTAGAGCAACAAAACCACCATAGCATACAGTTGAGCACCCTTCTTCAACTTTTAACACATACTGTCAAGGAAAAAGGGAACAAATATCTGATTTGATGAGAAATTGTAAGTAACCAAATATGGATTGCAAGAGTCAAAAGAAACCAATCTGACCTGTTGTGGAGAGAGTGGAAATGCCTTGTTCCCAATCATGAATGTAATTGGAGGCATAGTTGAAATGCTGTTGCAGTCTATAAATGATTGTCCTATGGGATTTGGGAGCTTCTCACACAGCTAAGTTAAACACAAAAATAGAAAGTAAATAATAACAAATAAGACAATTCTTATATGTATGTATAAATCTTGTAGAACAACAACTACCTCATCCACATGTTTTAAGATTTTCTCCTTTGCATTCCTTTGCTTAAGCTGAACTTGAATCCATAGCACAATCATATCACAAAATGTACAAAATGGGCTCTCCCTCGTTCCTGTCTCGCCCCAAGCTTCGTTATCTACCACTGTTTCAATGAATTCACTGCAGATTGTAGTTTTCAACTTGTGTTAAGAGAACTGAAACAAAGTAATGTATCTCCCAAGAATCAATAAGAGGAAAATGAAGGTTTTAATGTACTTCTTTGTAGGAGAATGAGATCCATTACGCGAGCAGAGTCCAAGGTCGACGCAGACAATTTCAGGTCTAATCTGAAGACATAAGAATTAAGATATGTAAAGGATAAGTAACATTCCAATACAGTTGTGGATAATCAATCATATAAGGAGACAAAGACAGAGAACAAACCCCAGAGGTTACAAATTTCCATATAGTATCTCCATAGGTATGGACAATGTTTTTACATTCAAAACTCACATATCCTTCTGCTCCAATAGCATGATTAATTTGAGCCACAATACTCTGCACATAAGAACTAGTGAGCAAAAGACACCACAAGAAATTGAACAAGAAAAAACATCATGATAGTTGTGCAACGTTTTGGATCATACAGTTGGACCAGCAATTAAGGATTTCCCTGAATCAATGATGGCAGAACAGCCACCCTCACATAACCCTGTGCAAATTCAGATTTTATATTGTAAGTCATGTCTATATTGGAAATGGAAGAGGTGATTAAAAATATAAACACATGGCAGATAGACACAATATAGAACAGAATTGTAAGGGAACCTGAGGAATCTTTAGCAAGTCGAATATCATCGAGCTCAATCTGCATATGAAAACAATAAAAATAAATATTTGACATGGTTGATTGATAAGATTATAAGCTACAAAGAATGTAAATGAAGCTGTGAAAACAGTGTTATAGTACCTGCCAATAACCCTTTCTAGAAATTGGAACATAAGTGTGGTCACCCCTAAAGTGCTTCCAATCAATACCACCAAAGACAATCTCACCTCCTATCTTTGCCATTGGATCTTGGTTTAGCCAAAGAGAGAAAATCTTTTGACCTGTATGACCTTGTTCAATCATATTATACCTGTATTTATAGAACTAATTAGTAATTACTCCTGAAAAAGAGGATTATGTTTTTCTCATTATGAAAAGGATTAATAAGAATTCGGATTGTGTGTTAAGATACCACACTGGTGTAACTTCTCCAACTGAAAAATTCTGGAATCCAAGTCCAAGTATCCCATCAAAATGCATGGCTAAAAATTCCAAAGATCCTTCCTTTGTAATCTCGGCGAATTCCTGGGGGGAATCAGAGATCAACTTATAAACATATTTGAAGCATATTAAACTCAATCAAGGACAAGAATGGTTAAGATTTAAAAGGAATTTCAAGATAGTGACCTGATCTCTGATGATCATATCCCCAATTTTCACATAATCTTGACTGAAGAAGCCATAAATGGCTCCACGACCAATCGGAATTTTGCATGGTGTTCCTGGAAATTTCCAATCAGAACATTTGAGAATTAGCATTATAACAAACAGAAGCCAGATGTAAGAACTTCAAAAAGGAAACAGAATAATCCAAAAGTTCCAGTTACCTATTTTCTTATAGGTGCTAGAAAGCTTTGACCTGTATTTGGAATGAATAATGCAACCGATCTGCATATAACCATATCTTGATTTTAATTAAGACTGGACAAAGAAAACAAAACTGAAAGGAAAATGTCCAAATTCCATCAGAAGAACATTGGTTAACTTACAGACATAATGCATTTTGAAGAAGGGACCCAAAGATTCGAGCTTCCGGTGTCAAAAACAACCTTGAAGCTTTGTGGAGGTGATCCAATACCAATCTCCCCAAAATATTGTGCATCAAGATAATTCTTCAGATACACTCCATCAGCTTCTAGATGATTCTTACTAACAACCTCTTTGATCCTTGCAGAACTAAGACTCTTAATGTCTAAATTCCTTCTTTTAAGCCTAACCCTCATTAATCCATCACTAGGAGCTTTGCAAGCCATGGATGCAGAACATGCCCATAGAGACATCACAACTAGCAAATACTTGAAACCCATGTTTTACAATACTCATCTGATTTAAATTCAACATGTTAAACACAGTTCCATCTTTCAATAGAAGAGTTTTTGCTTCATCATAAACAATCATGACAAAAGCAATGCATCACAATGCCTTAACTATTAACTTGAAAGAAACTAGTACCTGAGAATGATGACTCACTCCTTGAGCAAAAGCACAGAACCACACAGCATAACAGAGGTGTAAACATACCATCCATATATAAATCAAACCATGATACGGAATAAACAATTGGGTATGTTAATATGAACAAAAAATCAAAGCTTGATAAGGAACAATTTTACACTCTGCATGGAAACCACCGCGTAGTTTCGCTTATGATAATGAAGTTTACCGTACAATAAACAAGGAACAAAGTAGCCTTAGCACTTTGCAAGTTCTGATTACAATAGAGAGGTTTATGCGAAACTAGACAGTGTCTTACATGGAAGCAGAGTTAACCACGTTAGTAAAAGGTTAATAAAAGAGAGAGGTACTTGCATTGTTTGATGTTAAATTATTATTCTTCCCACTTGTATGCAAATTTCTTGCATGACAACAATTTTCTCAGTTATGTCACGCCACCAACACCTACGTGTGTTTCACTCTTACCCTTGTAGATACAATTAAATGATTAATGGTGTTATCTGAATGTTAAACTTACATTTTTTTTTTTCGTTTGATGAATAATATTTGTTTTTCTAGTGGGTTTGGTACGGTTGTTGTTAATAGAAATATTTTTGCATATGAAAATATGAGGTAATTTTTTTATTTAGTAAATTAAAATGTTGAGAATTTTTCACTCTTTTTTTAGAAGCGATGAGAAATTCTTAGATGTTAACCTGAGATTTTTTTTTAAAATACAAAAAATATATAAATTTTCTAAATGTACACAGCATAAAACGCTTTCCAATTTATGCTTGTGGACCATTTTGGTGGGCAATATAAGAGACCTTCGGACCGTGAAATTTGGGATTTTGTCGATGTTTTTGGAGAGCATAGTGATGCAACAGCCTTAATAGGAAGAGAAAAGAAGAGCAGAGAAGAGAACAATTCAATTCTTGAAAGAGTTAAATTCTATTTTATGAAATGATATTCTCCATTTTTTTGCATAAAAGAGTGTTGAGATAAAAAAAAATTTAAGAAAATCTACAATTGATGAATTCTAATAATGTGTATTTGACAGTTTAATTTTAATATATTAATAGTATAAAGAATTTTGTACAGACATCTAATAAAATTTATGTGTTTAAATAATATTTGAAATAATAAATTTAAGAATTTGTTACTTTTGATCATATGATTATACATAATTAGATGTTTGTATAAATTTTTTTTATATTATAAATGTGTAGAAATTAAATTCTATTCTAATTGTTCTATTTACAAGCACATATGCATGAAAAAATAGATAAATATTTATTAAGAGAAATAATCTTTTGAAAAGATATAACTTTTGAACGAGTCATAATTTTTTATAATTCATTAATTTGAGACCAGAGGATAATTTTGTGTGAGAATCATGATAATACCAAGACCACGCCTAAATGTAATAAAATTGTCCTTAAATTTCGTTAAAAAATAAAATTTAGTTATATGTTCTACCTGATTACCTTCGTACTTGTCTCTTGTTTTGTTAACTGTGTCATAAATCATAAAGCATATAATTTAGTATTTTACAAGCAACTTAAATGAGATAATTGAGATGTTGGAACAATACAAAATATTAGTCGTACCATCAAAATCGACTTCTGTTTCCAAATACAACAATTAGAACAGGTAAATGGATGTAGAATGCTAAACTCTCATTCAAAACAAACAAAAATATGCTTTTTTTATTCTATATATATATAAAAAAAATTCACTGATGGGAAAAGGAAGGACAAAAAAGAATTTAAAATGCACAATACAATAAGAATTTAGTAATTTAAAGTGCCTTTGAATCCTATGACCAAAAACTTTTTCATACTTCAAACTACTACCTAAATATTATACATAGGATAACTTCAGATAAATCACATATAGAAAATTCACATTTATTATGCAAATAAAACTCTGCAGGTTGTATTTTGGATACCACTGTCACCCAATTACACCACAGCCCACAAGTTATACATAATCACTTCATAAGCAATGATGATATGCATTGCTCAAGAGCTTTAATAAACAATAACCAGCTTCTGTGGATAGCCAGCAACATTACATATATACACAAATGTAATAAGAATTCTTATGCAAATAAAACTATGGACAATTTCTAATGTCAATCAAGCATCAAAAGATCCGCATGTATCTGTTCAGCTGATAGCACTCCAATGATGAAAAATATTGCATCACACTTTACCATCTTACTACAATTTATAGTTATTTCTTCCTCAATACTTGTTCATGACTCTGAAATTTAGTTGAATTGTCACACATATAATGGTCATCTCGGAGAGAGTGTTTGAACCTTATAATAGAAACTGAAAATACATGAACCTTCTCAATAGATAAGGGAATATTTGGATAACTAACATAACTCCTAAATAGGTTTCACTTCTGTTTTCCCAACATAGCATACAACTAGAGAAGCTGGCTAAGCAAAGTATGAGTACAGAAGAAATCAGAGTAAACCACCACAGAAATCAAAGATTCAATGTTATGATACCTACTTATACATAAAATATTTGCATTTTTTGTTCACAATAATAGATGTAGATCTTCCATAAGAGTCAGGCAAGAATAAAATGAGAACGGCTACTAAGTACTAACAGATAATATACCTGACCTAATATCAAACATACATTTAAAATACACGTGCATGTAATCTCTCTATAATACTAATGCAAGACAGTAGCTTTTGCTGCTTTAAATGTCAACTTGTAAATACGTGAACATAATTATTATATACCCTCCAAGTAGTGTAACAAATGGCATTTACATAAAAATCATGACTTACCTGATCACAAAGCAGTTATATGTCGGCACAACATTGAATAAAGAAAGAACATTCAAAAGGCTAAGATATGATGTATTCTAGAGAAGCTTCTCTCAAATGTGATATTCATAAGAGAAGTATTCCAAATCCTTATAAATTAAATATTAAAAATGAAAATGGTTTAGTCACTGTAGAATAAGCAATCCAACATCAAGAACAACAAAGCTTTATCCCACCAAATGTGGTTGGTTGTAGAATAAGCAATCCATTATAACAAAATTCCAAAAGTATATAGACATTGCTGATCAGCTTATAATGAGAATCTCCAACTTCATTCTATATGAAAAGAAAAGAAGTCATAGTATATCACTTGAACAAATGTTTTCTAAATTTTAACTTCTGCTCTTTATGATTAACTTTCTTTGCTTTTTATAGGTGCTGTTGGCTATGACCTACATCCTTGACCAATATTTTTTATTAATAGCATTAAGGTTGAAGTGAAATAGGCTAAGCATTTATGGAAAATTTCGGTTGCTAGGGAGTTGTTTGGTTTGTGTTTTTAGTTTTTAGTTTTTGTTTAATGTTTTTAACTTTTGCTTTCACTCTTCACTTCACAAAATCCTGAAAAGAGTTATCCTAACAAATGTGCTAACAACATTGAGGCTCAAGTAATGAAAAAAGGCTAATTTGGGGCAATGTTTTGTTACTAACGTTTTTCTATAGGAAAAAAAAAGTTTCATAGAGTGAAGTAAATGGTATAAAAGAGGGTAAGGCATCCTCATAAAGAAGCCTAAAATTAACAGTTAAATCTGGTATGCATAAACCAAGTAAGTTCTAAGCAAGAATACAAATCCCATTGTAAGTTGGACTAAGAAACACAAGAACCATGAGCAGAGCACCATTAATTATGCCAAATCCCTTGGCTACTAGCTATATTGCTAGAGTAGAAGAATAGAGGCTAAGTACTTATGGGCTACTTTTGTTACAAGCTTTATGGACAACCACATTTTCCTTGCTAAGAGAAATGCGATTAAAATGAAACCATTAAATACATCGAAAAACATATCTTAATTAAGCATACTGACGGAAATATACAAATCTGAAAACACGACCTGTGAGTCAAAGCATTTGGAGAGAAGGCATATAGCAAATTAGGTGCATGCAAGCAAGGCTAGAATGTTCTATTAAAAGAGACTGAATGAAACAGTTTGAACCAGGAAGGATATAGTTAAACAGGTTCAGGGAGACAGGGTATTACCACTTCCTACCACAAGAAAGGCACAGCATAAAGAGGCTGAAATAAGAAGTTGGGCATCCAAAAAGCCTTTCAAAAGGAATGATCAAATTCACATACGCATTTGATTCAAGCCAATACCAATATTATAAAGATGAAGCCAAATGAGTTGGGAGTTAACATCCCTGATGTAACAGATTAATTTGTAAAAAGAGATTGTCAACCAGATATCTGATAAACCAAGAAACACATTCAGAATTAGAGAAAAATCAGTGAACAAGGCCATCTATGTATTTAACATGCCAAGACTGAATTTGAATAAGGAAGAGACAGAGTAAACTGTACGAAGCTTCAATATCTGAATGATGCAAAGAATAAATCATAAAGCTGATCAACTAGCCCCTAATCAAAATCTGTTATCAATACAGTATCTAGGCCGAATCAGCAATATGATCAAGATCACAAGAAACAATTCTAATCATTTTTCTTTTCTTTTCTTTTCTTCTATCTTATTTGCAAAATGATTTCATAGCAAAAGCGAAGTCAAAGAGTACGCTTTTAATTTGCGGGGAGCCGTTTCGGTTAAGCGACATTTCTCTTCTTCTTCTTCTTCTTCTTCTTTTTCTTCTTTTTCTTCTTCTGCTTCTGCTTCTGCTTCTGCTTCTGCTTCTTCTGCTGCTGCTGCTGTTCTTCGTTCTCCAACGCCACAATGCTCTCAACGCTTTCCAGCGCCTCCCTAGCCTTATTCTTCGCAGCCGCAGCCTCCAAGGCTCGCCGTTCCGCGTAAAGCCGCGACGCCGCGGCCGCCTTGCTCAACGACTCCGCGGAGATTTGTGCCGCGGCAACGAGAACCATGGCAGACTTCGGATCAAGCTCTTCGCCCTCGCGTCTCGGCCTGAAATACGAGAAGTTAGGGTCGGAGCAAGCCGGACACTTGAAATAGGACGCCGATGGTAGTCCACTGTTGGAGGTGACGCAGGAGCGGTGGGCGATGGCTGGGCAGCGGAGGCAGAGGAGGCGGAGGTGAGGCGAAAGAGTTCCGTCGTAGACTTGGAAGCAGATAGGGCAGAAGAGACCGTGGTTTTTCTTGAGGAGGCAATCGGTGCAGTAACGGCGGCTGCTGGCTTGGTAGCTGAGGCTGTGGAGGAAGGTGCAGCCACCCGTAAAGGCGCCGCAGGTGTTGCATGACGACGACGGTGGCGGCGGAGGAGGGTTCATCGGAATAGCATTTGACGGAGGCGAAGAGCTCGTCTGTACGGTGGCGAGTGAGCTGAACTGAGCTTAGCTGAGCTGAGCTGAGCTGAGTTGAGTTGAGTTGAGTGAGTGGGTCTCTAACGGTAACCCTAGAAAATCAAGATTCAAGAGGGTCTATGTGTTTGTGAAAATGGGGGAAAATATCAACTGTTTTTGTTAATACTTAAAGATTAGGATAGAGATTAACTAACTTAGACACAGTTAACAGTTTCAATTTTCATAGTAAAAGGCTTTTGACATTTTCCAATCTGTTGTGTACTTCAGTACTTGTATATATGGTTGTGCTGGGCAATTTTAAATTCGTTATTATAGCAGTTAAAATATAGTTTTTTTTTTTAATTAAAAAAAAGTCTTATGACATGTCTAAGTATTTTTGGTAATTAAATCTAATTAAGTTAGTTTTTAAATTCAACAAAAATCTGTTTATTAATGAGAGCGTGTCTGCACCCTCTTTTTTAAGTTCCTTCTTTTTATTCGCGTATTTTCTTTTTCATTGTCGTTCTTTTATTATAGTTGTTATTGTTATTTTTTTTTTCTACATGATTTTATAGTACTGTGTGTTTTTTTTATTCTTTTATTTTTATTTTTTTAATAAGTTAAAACAAGAAGAATTATGAAAATGTAGAGCTATCAAAATGAGCCAAATTTATCGGACCAACCTGTTTACCTATTTAAATGGGCAGGCTTTGCCTCTAAAATTGAGCCCCTTTAAATTTCGGGTTAAAATAACTGAGACTGATTAACTCGAAAAAGATGACGGGTTAAACGAGCTAGCCCGCGGACCAAATGAGTGGTCTGTTTATTTTTTTCAAAAAAAAAATAGCACTTTTAGCCGATATTTCTCCTTATCTAATCTGAAATTTCGACCCATCAATTAAAAAATATTATTTTTTAAAGATTTTTTACCTAAAAGTGATATTTTTTATCAAAATATTTTTCAAAAATAAAATAAAAGGATAAACAGGCTAGTCCATTTAACCCATCAGACTTACCATAAACGGTCCGGACTGAAAAATCTTGACCCGCGAATGAAGCGAGCTTAAATGGTCCAGCCCATTTAACCTACGAGATTAACAGGCTGGGCCTAAATGGGACGGGTTAGCCCGATTGACAGCCCTATGAAAAGGTAAAAAAAATAAACAAGAAAAGAATAAGAAGATAAAGGAAGATGATGAGAAGTTTTAAATTGTGCAGAAATTATAGAAAAATAGCACCGTAATTTTTTAATAATAATATATAAACTTTTTAATTTTGACACCAAAATTTTGCTATAAAATATAAAAATCTCTTCTCTAATGCTACATTTTTTCTTATTATTATTTCTTTCTTTTTCTGTTATTCTTAGTTTTTTTTTCAGGAGTATTACTTCTCATATTAGACTTGAATTAATATATCTGTACCGTATTATAATTTTATTTTTTAATGAATTTATGTTTACACTTATTAGATTGAATTGTAAAAAAAAAAAAATAATACTAAAATTTATTAGATAACGCAGCAAAATTAAACAGAATAAGTACACACACTTAAAATACATAATAGAATTATGACTCTACCAACCTATTTCTTAAAGCCTCAATCTCATTTTAGTTATGAGTTGATGTAAATCTTTGACACCTCAAAGTAGTTCTACAATTTTATTTTATTTTATTTTATTTTATTTTTTTGCATTTTGACATTATGATATACAATTTTTTAGTATGCATTATATATGTTGGTCAAAAACATACTTAGATAAATATTTTTTTTAATACAAATTAATGTAAAATAATAATACAGAATGTACTATTCTACCGTATAGTCTTGACGAATTGTAACAAAATAATCACATGTTTCATCCTTCCATTCTCAAGATGTGAAAGTATTTGATCAACCATCTTCTTAAACAGAATGTAATCAATCTTGTTGTGTCTACAAAAATTTACTAAACCAAATGAAAAATACAAACTAAGTATTTTGCAAATGAAAAAAAATCACTCAAAAAGTTAAAAATAGCAAAATTAATGTATATAATACATTAAGTTTTCCAAAACAACTTCTAAACGTTTTGTCTCTTTTCTTTTAGTAGTAACTAACACTTTGTTTGGATGGAAGATGGAAAATGAGAGGAAAGAAAATAAAAGGAAAGAAAATGGAAGGAAAGAAAATGAAAGGAAAAATTGATTTTCTTTTATATTGTTTGGATAAAGAGAAAATGGATGGAAAGAAAATAGAAGGAAATTTTTCTTGTGTTTGGATGAAAGGAAAAGTAAGAAGAGAAAAATTCATAACCAAGTGAAATTACATAATACCCTTCTTTATATTATATATAAATTATAATATACTAATGTATTTAAATTATTTTTTAATAAAAAAATTATCCAAATTATATTTCAAAATTTTAACATGTTTTCTTTATTAAAAAAAATTATTTTTTTGAATTTATTTTATGAATTTATTCTTTTTTATTATCTTTTAATGTCATAAATAAAAATATATATTATTCTTCTTAAAAATATACAAATAAATGATCTCGTAAAAGAATAATAAAAACTACTCATACTTTACATCATTAATCTCCTTAAGCATATATAAAAAAAAGTTTTACTAAATTGTATTTGCAAAATAAAATATTATCAAAAGTTGGTAGCATTTTTTTCCAAGTACGTGCGACCAAAAATCATATACAATTTTTATAAACATATAACAAAATGCCAAAAAAGTAATAATCAAAAGAACTCCCAGAGAGTACTATTTTATCATCAGATAACACATTTCAAAAGGGTAATTTTTTATGGTCAGCGACATCGCCTACTTCCAAAAAATCAATTCTACATAGCTTGAGTCATCTTTACCCATCTACTTCAAAAAAAATAAAGTTTCTCCGAGTCAAAAATATTAACACAGGATCGATTTTTACTTGTACTAAGCAGTGTACTTATTGTTCCCAAACATCTTCAAGTTATGATTCCTGCACGAGCATATACAATAAAGACAAATTAATTCAAAGATCAGAGTTATCATGATAATGTATTTTATCGATGTCTTTCTATTTAAACAACCAATCAATCTCAAAGTATATATACATAAAGTGATTTATTTCCAACTATGGTTAACATTAATAAAACAGAAAATGATAAAGTTCTTTAAATACATGAAGATATACATGTAGTATATGACACTCAGAAATCCATAATCAATTAATGAAAGCAATAACCTCAAATTAATCAGAAATTAGGTGCGTATAAAAGTTATACCTGTAATGGTTAATGTTTTAAGAAAGTACCATATCTCCCAAGCGAACACCAGCAGCTGTCATGAAATGAAAAAGAGCATCCAATCGCATTTCAGGTGGGATCCCAAAAATTTGGCGCTTTTTCTGCTCATTTTCACATAGAAACTGATAACACTGCATTCGAGCTGAACCTATCAGACCCAAGTCAGTCAACATATCCCATACATCTGATTCGCTATAAAGGCGAGGCATACTTTGTTGCATAATAGCCAACCCTTTTTCAGCAATTGCAACTTGTCTTTCAATTAACGAGACTTGCTTTTCGGCAACCGAAACTTGCCTTTCAGCCACAGAAGCTTGTCTCTCAGCTGATTCAACCTGCCTCTGAGCTACGTCATGTAGCTTACTAGATAGATAAGTACCCTCTTTGACAGCATCGACCATGGTAGTAATTCCCAAAGCAACTTTCTCATATTGTGCCTCCAAAAAATCATTCATAGGAGACTTACGCTTTGTTCCTCTTGACGTCGAAGTCCCACCTAATTGATTTGGTTGACTATGAGGAGCACTTGGTGAATCTAAATTAGCAGAAAACGTTGGGGTATCATGTCCCCTATTAACATCTATGTCAGAAAATTCAATGTTTTCAAATGAGTCATTCAAATCAATGTGATCTCTATCAATTTCTTGAATCCTTTCTCATGACGTAGCAGCCCCATTACCAGTAGCTCTATCAGCTCCGAACAACTCCTTTAAAGTATCATAATGCTTAATTTGTATTTTTTTTCCATTTTTCTGCTTGTGGTTTCTCCTACATAAACAAGTGTTGAAATTATTCGTTGACTAACTTCATCAATAGTATAAGTAATAAAAGCAAAATTTAAGATACCTTAATGAAGTCTTGCCACACTTCCTCTTCAGCTTCAAACTTTCTAGTTACAGGATTCCATGCAAATCCACTTAAGTGATGAAATAAGTCATATGCCTCAGCAAAATGATCTTTCAATGTCTTCATTCTATTCTTTATGTGATTCTTTGTTATGTGAGGACCTATTGCTATGCTCAAAGTCTTCACAACATTGGCATATGCTTCAGTTGTCCATGAGCCATCATGCCTATTACCTTTCGATGCTTCCTCTGCTAATGCATTTAGCAAAACTTCATCCATATCATCAGACCATCTTAAGTTGTCTTTCGAAGGTTGATTGGCTTCTGCTGTTTTATTTCCCTTATTCGGCATTATGTAACCTGTAACAATCTCATAAAAAATTCAATCAAACAATTCTGAGTGAAAACTATACATACATATATATCCATATTCACGTATAAGAAACATAATCACCTATAATGATTGATACACATTCCACATTTTGAATGCAATGTTATCTCTTAACAACGATGCATGCCTATATTCCTCATCACGTGGTTGAGTTGATTGTGATCTATCTATGCTTTGTTCTTGTAGCAATTCTCGATCAACCGCATCAATTATAGACTGATCAACATCGACACCCATTAAAAAGTTATGCAGTATGCAACATGCCAAAAAAATGTCTCGCATAGTTTCAAATGAATAATAAGGTTCTGTGTCACCGGCTATAATTGGGAATCTTTTCTTTAAAACTCCAAAACATCTTTCGATGACATTTCTTAATGAAGAATGTCGGTGGTTGAATAATTCTTTGGGATTTTGTGGCTCACGTACTGAATACTCTTTCAAGTGATTCCGAACACCTCTATATGGTATCAATATCCCAGGCTTTAGCATAAATCCAGCATCGCCTAAATAGTATTTTCCTACACCAGTTACAGACAAAAATTAAAGAATTGCATACTTTGACTATGAATTTAAGTTTATATAGACAATTTCGTAAATAACACTAGCACAGACCTTCGGGTATTCGAAGTGGATGTTCCCTACTTAAAGCATCTTTCAAAATTCTTGAGTCAGATGCAGTTCCTTCCCAACCAGACAAAACATAAGTAAATTTCATATCAAACCCACAGGCAGCAAAAATATTTTGTGTGGGGTGATCTTTTCTTCCCCGAAAACGAGGGGCTTCCGCCCTTGATACCTTCACACGGCTATGAGTTCCATCTATAGCTCCAATGCAGTCCTTGTTTGAAAAGTATATTGACATATTAACATAACAATTTTGTAATTATTTCATACACTATTTCATAAATGTCACTAACTAAATTGAAAGAGTTAATACCTTAAAAAATGGATAGAATCAACTATTATTATATATTTCATAAGGAACATCCTCACCAGATGGTTGCTTGAAGAACTCTCCCTTTAATGATAGAATAGCATGTAGGACATTGTGAAAGTGACGACTAATTGTCTCCCCTAAGCGGTGGAAGAAGAAAGACATGGTTCTAGTTTTCACATTATGACCTATAATATGTAGGAATTTAGCGACTTGCTCTTCAATGGTAGAGCGAATTGAATCCTTTACTCTACCAATTCCTCTTAACTTTTGACATAACTGCATAAATGCTGCAGGGCCCATACGTATGACATCTCGGCATTTTCAGACGTCAGTAACTGTGTCATTAACTGCGTACGCCTATTTTCTCTTTCCAAATTTTTGTTATTAATTTGCCTAGGCCTATATTGTGATAAGAATTCCAAAGAATACAACGTATGCACCGTAACACATGAAAGAGATGTGACACAAATATGTTGTCTCTTTTCTAAGTCTTCCCTAATAGAAGGTAAGATTTGTATCTGTTCAGGATGATACAGGTCAGCAGAGGAGAATTGATTAACTTGAAATCCTGAGTCAGGTATGACGTTCGTTTTGTCTCCTACTATCGCATCTTCGATATTCTCGCTATCCATCTATGAGAATATAATGTTTAGAGTGAACATATCAAAAATTGTAAATCACATGATATATTAATCAATGCATTGAATAAGCACCAATATTTAGTGGACTTGGCAACTAAAAGTGTTTAATAATATGGTCATAAACTAATTTAACCGACCCAGAAGAAATCATGTTGTTTTTGTCCTAAACTAAAAAAATTCTATTTTCTTATTATTAAATTTATATTTTTTCGTACAAATTTGTATGCGCAAATATATTTATATTAATTATGACATAAGAAATTTATTAAACAGATCAAAATTAATAAGTACATATACTACATAAACATGATAATCACATGCGTGGACATAATACAAATATGTATATATGTGTTTATTAAAGGCTCAAGGTACTAGTGGGGAGGTTCAATTAGGGAGGAAAAAATTTAACAGCAAATATAACCTTAACACAAAACCTTCCAAGTCCTTCAATGACCTTGGATCAACTTCAAGCACTCTTTGCTGCTAAGGGACTCAACACTACTAATGTAGTTGCACTCTCAGATATAATAAACTAGCAATTACTTTTTGACCAATAAATGATTAGCTTTTTACCACTACACTTAGTTTTTGATTTAACTGTAGTCTTCATGTTAATTCAGTTGATCACTACACTTGGTTGCAATTTAAGTATATAATTAAGAGATCAAATCAATACATAAAAGGAAACAAATAAATAAAGAATTTAGAAAACAAACATGTATAAATGATACTGACAGAAATTCTTCCTATGACATAAACAGTTGACAAATAAATTAGAAGAAGCAACTAATTAAAGATTATGAATAGCCAAAAAAAATTTTAGGAACAATTAAGGTGAAGTGGAACAGACTCCACATGAAGGTTAATGAAACCTAAGAAATAAGGAATGGATTTATACAAGCAACAATGCAATCATTTGTCATTTAAAAGTGTTCATCGAAATATGAGTGAACTAGTTATGCATATGTAACAAAGACACACATAATAATGTCCATTCACATGCTCAGAACTCATACCTCTTGTTTTTTGATAAGGAGAGTTCAAATAGAAAGCTAATTCTATACAACCCTCAAGAAGATCCTTGTGTACAACATCGAGTCTTCACTTAGTAGTACACACACACACACACCTCCTCAATTTTCACTCTTATACATGCCTCATATCATGGCCATGGTCATAACACACCATGCAATCCACTTCTCACAAAGAAACAGCACACACAAAGTTAAATGGCATGTTTCAGATCCATATTCACACCCATGTGTGCTGTGATGATTTTTGTATTTTATTTTTGGGAAAAAACTACGATTACAACAGAAAAAGAATGCACCTTTGTCTTGAAAATGTAGTAATGAAGATGCGGTGGAGCTGTCCCGAAGATGATGAAGCTGCTGCAGCAATTCCGACGGCGTTAGGAAGCTATGGCGTCGCTGTTGAAGATGATGCAGAAACAGGGAAGATGGAGATGGAGATACGTGTTTTTCTTTTCAGATTAGGGATTTTAATTTGTTATTAATGAAAGGGTATATATGTAATTTTACACATTTTTACACTTCCATCCCAGTTTTCTTCGCAAGTTTGGGCAGAAAATTTTTAAGTGGGCCCTATGCAGGCTTTTTTATTTTCCATTCAAGTTCCCTGCTAATCCAAACAGGGGAAAAACAAGTTTTCCATTGGTTTTCATCTTCTCCCTTTTCTTTCCTTACAAGTTCCATTATACCAAACAAAGTGTAAGTCTCTGGGATCTTTTTTACCATATCTTAAAAAAAAGGAACATTACAATATATACGAAACAACCGAACTGGATAAATAAAAAGATTATTTATATCGATTAGAATAAAAACATACCAAACAAATCGTTTTTGGTGAATCTTATCAGCATTGAAAAGCTCAACTATAGTTTTGAACCTAAAGGCTTCCAGCAAAAAGTATGTTCTTGCACATAATTCACTGTTATCTTATATGAAAATGTTACTATTCATTGGCTTGGGATTGTCTGTGCTATTTTAATATTCTTCACAAGAATAAAATTGTTCATGACATACATTTTAAATTGAACAATCACACCACTGCATTTATAAGCCAACATTTTAGGTATTGAAGTAATCATTCTATATCCCTGATATTTTACAAAAATACAAAAATAATATGCCTAAGACACTGTTTTTTATTTTTTAAATATTTTATATATGTATTTTTTATTCAGATTAAGGGTTAAAATGCTCACCTTACTATTTTGTAGAACTATCTCAATGCTTTGCACTTTTTATTTATTAAACTTGTTTGAAAATTTTCATATTCTGATGACATAAACTTTGAAACTCTACTAAAACTTCCTTGCATTAACATTACCAAGATAGTCATAGAATTTTCCCATCTTGATAAAGATTTTATTTTTATTGAACAAAATGGTATACTCTCTCTAGTTTAATAGGAGATATCAAATTTTGTGGATGTCTATATATATATAAGCACATTCGAATGAAAATGTCTTTGACCGCTAGTTCTTTTTTATCCAACAAGTTTTGTTTTAATTGTCCTCATTTGAACGTATTTAAGATACATATAAGTAGTATACCTGCCAAGTGCCAACCATTGAAATATGGCCTTTGTCAACCATTTAAACATAACACTTATCAATTATTAGGACTGCTACTGCTCTTTTTGTTATATAAAGGGGATATTTAAAATTCAAATTTTACAAATAAGAGAGGAACATTGCTAGAAAGATAATAAAGAATCTTTACAATGTGTACAATGGACTGGTTATTTAGCCCAATAGAAATAAATAGTGAAAACCACTCTACAGATTACCCTAAATTCAAAAATCTCTTATTTAGTCATTTCACAAAAATAACCATCGAAACCCTAATTACACCTTTTCACCCCCAAATTCTTCTTCCTCCTAATGGCACACACCCCCGATCTTCTTCACTGGCCATCCAACCGTCAGCGGCGTCCAGCTTCGACCCCCGTCAACTCGCCTCTCTTGCGTGCATGTGTCTCCGTTGCCGACAACCTAGCTCAGACGGCCGCCTACTTCCCATTGCAAGTCTCCCTGTCATCCGCCGGCAGCCCAGGTCGAGGCCGCCCATCGTCGTTCTGGTTGCGCATCCCTGGTACGTGGCTCGCCACTCTCTCCCACGCCAGTACCCAGCCTGGTGGTCGCGTACTGCCTCTACTGCCAGATCTTCCCAATCCATCGCACTTGTGACAAAAAACAACCATCTACGTAAGTAATAATAATAACCACCTGTCAAATACTTTATGACACAATGGAGAATGACGGAGATGGAGGCTGGTAGATTCAACACCGCAGAAGTTTTCAACGCCATAAACCAAGACCACCAGTGAACAACATCGATGGGAGACATAGAGCAAATGTGTGGAAAGAGATGGAGAGGTCCACGCACTCAGCCTTTGTTGACAACTTACCTGATTATGTTAGTAAAAGGGTGCTTTACCGTGGCTTTGGATGGGTAGGCGGGATCAAAGATGTGTACATCTCAAGGAAAAAGAGGAAAGGTTACACAGGAGTGTTTGCTTTTGTTAGGTTGGACTCACGTGGAGGAGCTCAAAGGGATTTAGAGTGCATGAATGGTATATCAATCAGGGGGAGGAGGATTATGGTGTCGACTGCAAGGTTCATGCGAGACAGTAAGAATAATCAAGTATAATATTTCGAGCGACAGAAGGAGCAATGGCGATAAAAAAGACAGAGCAGCCACTTGGGCCCAAGTTGTGGCAAGAGCTGATATAGATAGCAACAATGCAGATTCAGACAGGGAGGGGGCAAAGTTTGGCGAGAGTTGCAGGAAGGACAGAAAGGTAGTGAAATGGGTGGTTTCTGAATTGCAAACTGATATATTGCGTAGAAGTATAGTGGCATCCAAAATTGAACCCATCAAACTTAACTTGTTGATGAACAAGCTAAGGAAGGAGTGGAGGGGGCCAGGGAGGATAGAATGTAGATACTTAGGGCCATGCAAGTGTTTGATTACTCTTGAAAATATAGAGTATAGAGATAAAGCCCTTGATAATACATTACTTAATGAATTCTTTGATAATCTTAATCCTTAAGGTGATTTTACGTGGAACTCATCTAGAAGGATTTAGGTGGAGCTTATGGGTCTTCCATTGCACTTGTGATCTAAGAAAACATTCTGGAATTTTGGGAGATTATGGGACGACTATGTTATGATGGATGACTTAACAGAAAGCAATAGCTCTTATTGTGCAATAAGAATTCTAATAGACTCATACCAATAGGAACCAATCCAAGAGTGGGTCATGGTGAAGGATGGAGATATGGATTTTGAAGTGTTTGTCAAGGAGTTTAGGTGAGAAATCTATAGTGTGCAGGTCCATCTATAGTGTGCAGGTCTAGTCGGGTAGCACAATTTGCGATGGAGAATTTGGAGTTGAGTGTAGCCCTGGTACTAGCAAAATCTTGGGGAGCAAAGAAGTCACAAAGGTTGCATCCATGGAGTTGGCAGTCCAAGAGTCGAATCTCCTTGAGGAAGAAAGGGAGTTACATGAAGTTTGGAACCCATTAATTATTGATTTAATGCAAAGACGGCTGAATGGTGCGCATACCAATGTGGGATATAGTGTTTGGTAGGGTCATGATCATATTTTCGAAGAAAACTCTAACGGATATAGTAATAAGAGATTAAAGAATGTTAGAGAGGCTAGAGATGTTAATTCAAACTTAGAACTGATGATAGTCCAATACATGGGCCTAAGTGGGGGGAGGCCCATTGTGACTATGTTCAGGTCTTGAATCCAATGACCTTGGTTGGGAGAGACAAGAGGCTAATAGTGGAAGAATTGGTTCGGCTGGGTCATGCTCATACCTTCCTGGGTTTGGGCCTTGTAGCCCTAATAATCATGTACACCAGGAGGCCCCTACGCAAAAGTACAGTAAGGAGGTTGAGTTGTGTGACATTAGTGAAAAAGAGCGAGGGAATGAAACTCATTTTGGGTGCCATATTAGTAACTCATGAGAGGAATTTATCAACTCCTTTGAAGAGGTAGTGGCCACGAAACACGTATGCAAGGAGGCAGGGATGGTGTTTGATGGAGTGGATGATGATGTGCTACTGGCGTCTCTCATGGACAAGGGGCAACGAAAGTGCAGAAGAATGTGTGGTCTTAGAAAAAGGGGAGAAAAGGGCACAACATCTCTAGTTGCTCCAAGACGGGCTGGTTAAAGCGCACAAAGTACGGGAGTAAGTTCTTCTCTTAAATGAAGATTATTTTCTGGAAGGTTGGGAGTTGGGGGGAAAAGGAAAAGTAAGCATGGTTAGAAGGAGTTGTTCAAAGTACAAGGCTGATTTTATTGGGTTGGTGGAAACAAAGAAGGAAAATTATGATAGAAGCTTGGCTCTAAGATTATGGGGCAAAACTCCGTTATGTGGGCAGGTGTAAATGCAATGGAAAATTCTGAGGGTCTGCTTTATATTTGGAGGCCTGATTTTTTTTAGAAATATGAGGTCTTCAAAGGAGATTGGTGGCTGGCTGTTTTGGGTTTTGTTAATGAAATAAAAATGATGGGGTTGATTTGTGTGGTGTATGGAGCTCATGATAAAGCGGAGAAATTGAAGCTATGGTCTGAGTTATCCGATTTGAGAACAACGTGTCATGCTCCAATGGTGATTGGAGGAGACTTCAATGATATTTTAAAACTTGAGGATAGATTGGGTGCAAAGTGTTGTCACAGAGCGGTTGTGAGTTTAAAGCGTGGGTTGAAAATATGGAACTAGTGGTGTTAGAGCTAAGTGGAAGGAAGTATACATGGTATGGGGGTAGAAGGTGTAGCAGAATTGATAGGGTGTTCGTTGATAATGAATGGCAAGAGGTCTATAATTCTCTAACGCTGAAGGGGTTGCCTCGATCTCTATCAGATCATTGTGACCTTCTAGTTGACTCAGGGGAAGTGGATTGGGGTCGAAAGCCTTTCCGTTCTTTAGATGCTTGGTTGTCTCATGGTGGCTTCGTTTCAGTGGTTAAAGGTGAGTAGTGCAGATTGTGGATGGGTTTAATTTCAAGTTCATTAGAAGATTGTGGAAAGTAATTGGGGATGACTTTTGTAGTTCAGTGAGAAAGTTCTTTGTTAATTGTAGTCTCCCAAAAGAAGCAAACTCGACGTGGGTGACCTTGGCGCATAAAGAGGAGGAATAAATGAGTTGAAGGATTATTGACCTATAAGCATGGTGGGGTGCTTATACAAGGTGATTTCAAAAATCTTGGCTAGCCATCTTCAACCTCTGATGCCGGGGTTGGTTGGGGAGGTCCAGTCGGTGTTCGTAAGTGGAAGAAAGATTCATGATGGTGTCTTGATAGCTTGCGAAACAGTACATTGGCTAAAGAGGTCAAGAAGGGCGGGTTGGTTGATCAAATTAAATTTTCACAAGGCGTACGACATGGTTCGATGGGACTTTGTTGAGTTGGTTTTGGAGGGTATGGGCTTCGGGTGGATTTGGCGAAGGTGGATCTGGGAGTACTTGACAACAGCCTCAATGGCTATCCTCATCAACGGAACAACAACAAAGCCATTCAATCTACAAAGGAGACTCTGTCAAGGTGACCTGCTATCCCCTTTTCTCTTTGTTCTTGTTGGTGAAGTTTTGAATAAAATGCTTGAGAGATTATATGTAAAAAAGGTGTTTTGCGAATGCTTGAGGTAGGTAAGGGTAAAGTTGAATTGTCGCATCTACAATTTGCAGATGATACAATTCTCTTTTGCCCTTGCGATTTAGAGACTATTTCAAATTTTAGGAAGGTTCTACTTGGTTTTGAGCTGCTGTCCGGCCTAAGAATTAATTATAATAAAACTGTCTTGATTGGATTAAATGTGGTAGATAGGGAGACATAAAGAGCCTGTGAGGTGTTGGGGTGTAAGGAAGGATTTTTACCGATTAAGTACTTAGGTGTACCTTTGAGAGCTAATCGTAAGCAGATTCATACGTGGGATCCAGTTATTAGGAAAGTCGAAGAGTGGTTGAAGGGGTGGAAGGGTAAATATTTATCTAAAGTTAGAAAGCTTGTCTTGATTAAGTTGGTTCTAAATAATTTACCAATGTACTACCTAAGTATTTTTAAGATGTCAAGCTCGATTGCAAAGAAGATTGTTTCTCTTAAAACTCTTTTTTTTTTGGGAAATGGCGAGGGTGGGATTGGTTTAGCCATGGTTAGTTGGGGGTAGTTCAACGTCCGAAATGCCAAGAAGGTTTGGGGGTAGGGGATGTGGTGCTTAAGAACATAGCGTTATTATTTAAATGGTGGTGGAGGTTTGATAAGGAAGGTTGCCCTTTATGAAAAAGAGTTGTGAGTTCTTGCAACAACCTTAGCCTTGATCAAAGGATTATAGATCAGAATAAGAGGGACTATGGAGGTGTTTGGGGGTCAATTGGTAGTTTACAGCAATTTAATCCTAGATTCACAAACATTTTTTAGGAAAGAATGCAATTGGTGATTGGGAATGGCACAAAAATCTAGTTTTTCCGAAGCTATATAGTATCTCAAGTAATTGAGAGTCTTGCATTTGTGATTGTGGTTTTTGGGATGGCTACAATTGGGTGTAGAGTTTATCTTAGAGAAGGTTGTTGCGTGATTGAGATGAGCAAAAATTGAACAACATAATGCAAATCCTATCAAAGGTTACCATAGTAGATGAAGTGGATAGATTGATATAGAAATTCGACAAAAATGAGGATTATTCTGTTAAATCTTTTCTTAATGTTATTTATAAGGACATGAATAGAGAGACGGATTCCAACATGTATAATTTTGCTAAAAAGTTGTGGGTTGGCTTTGTTCCTCCTAGAGTGGAGCTCCTCACTTGGTTTATAATTCTAGAAAGACTAAATACAAAGGACAAGTTGTGCAATTTGAAGATGCTTCGGAGTGAGGATGTGAAGTGTGTGCTTTGTGGTTCTAAATCGGAGGCTGTCCACCACATTTTCTTTGCATGTGACTGGTCTTAGAATTTGTGGGGTGTGATCCTTTAAAGGTGGGGCTTATCTTGGGTGTGGCCGAATTTATCAAAAGATTGCTTTGACTGCTTGGTGGATTTAAGGCTTGGTAATATGCAAAAGCGTGAATGGATTGTTTGCTTCTTTGCAACGGGAAGGAGTGCAACTGCAAAATTTTTTGCAAGAAGGAAAGATCCTTTGAGGCATGTGTAGCGACATTCAATTCCTGGCCAACCAATGGTGTAACTATAGGCACAGTAATTATGGTTGAAACTGCTTGTTTGAGATTTTTAGTTGTTGTAGGTTTGTTTTTTCAGAGACTCGATGTTTGTGATGTTTATTTGTCTGTTGGCAGTCCTACGCTTCTTAGTGCCTTCGAGGTTTTCGGCATTCGTGTAATAGCCTAGATATTTAGCTTATGTCTTATATTGTTTTATGTTTGGTTCTTGTTTTATTTAGTTTAAGTTTTGTTTTTTCTTGTTGTCTGTAATTTGCTCCCACTTCCCTCTCTGGGATTTAAGTGAGTTCTAAAACTATAAAAAAATCATCTGGCTACGTATAAAGATGAACATCCGACTTTTATAAACAAAAAATAATCATCCAAATTACCCACTAAAACAACCATCTGTCGCCTGTGTGTGGCGGATGAAGATGCTGGGGCGGTGAAACCCGCCAGCTGTGGGAGGGACTGCACGGCCGGCGCGTTGGGTGCTGCGCGAATAATGCAAAGTGCGCGACAGTGTTTCCCGGACGCTCGTGTTGCGTAGGGCGGCGTTAGCCGGTGCTCCGGGCGGCAGTGGCTAATATTGCTGGCGGCGCCGAACTGGTGAGAAAGAAAGAGACTGGATGAAAAAAATGTATCTGAAGAAGTCACATCACATACGGAGATGGGAGTTTGCCATATACGTAAATGCCGCTGTTGCAAATCCTTATTTTTTTTAATTGAAAATTAGAAATTATTCAAAATTAATTAACTTAATTATTGTCTGATCTTAATTCCTTTTTTACTCCTATTGTATACATTTTACACTAAAATCATTGTCTCTCTATACTTTTTCATGAGAGAATGTATTGATGAAAAATTTCTTCTCTGTTAGATTTACGGAGTTATCCATTTTGTAAATACTAAATAAAATATTTTTTATCTAGTATTTTTTTAACTTGATTAATTATCCTGTTTTTTATATGAAAAAGTTTTTCCACCACAAATTTTTTTATTAGAAGGAACTCATAAATTTAACAATTAATTGGGCTATAATAGGCGCCGAACCAGTCGAGAAATAGCAGTTATTAGGGGTGTTCATGGATCGAATCCAATCTACATAACTGTGGTGTTTATCTAAATCCGATTCGAAAATTGTGGATATAGATCCGATCCGTACACTAATTGGATCGGATTGCGAATTTTGTGTAGGTATTCGCATATCCGATTCGCATATCCGCGTATCCGCAAAAATAAAAAAATAAATAAATAAATATTCTTTTTATGTTTTATTTCAACTAATAATTATCATATATGTTGTATTATTTTAATTTATTATTTAAGAAAAATATGTTTAATATTATTTTAAGAGTAAAAATATTTAAAAATATAGAAAAAATAAATTTTATTGATATTTTTTATTAAAAATAAGCTTTTAAAAATAGTTTTGTGTTTTGCGGATATATCCGATATCCAATCCGATCCGTACATCTAAGCTTAAAAGTTGCGAGTATTGGATCTGATCTGATGATTTTAGTACGGATTGGATAAAAAAATTGGCCATATCCAATCCGATCTGCGTTCACCCAAGTTATATTATATATTTAATTTTTTGTTGAGTAATAGGATCCAGTTCTATGTTACATCTTATGAAAGCAAAATTGTAAAGAAAATGGATTCTCTTCATTTTTTTAACACTTGAGAGAATAAAATGTGATCTCTTACATTTAATTTTATAAGTATAACTAAAAATAAATAAAAAAAAAAGAGAGCAATAAAAGATAAAATTAAACACGGGACACTATCCAATTTTTTTCATTGAAAAAAATCCACTCCCAATTATAAATGCTCTTCCACACGATTGAACAAAAAATATTAATGATTCTTCCACACTCCTTAATTTTATATAAAAACGTGAGTATAATGAAATGTAGTTTGAATGTAATTTGTATATTTGATGATTAATATCAATTAAAAAGTTACACATTTAACTATTTATTATTACATCAATAAAATTATGTGTTTTAATAACTAAAAATTCTTACAAAAGTAAGTATAATCACTAAATGTAATATTATTTATACACAAATTATATTCCAAAAGGTAATAGCATACTTAATACATCTATTCTTTTTTTTTGAATAACAAAAAGTGAGATTAAATAAAATAAACAAAGTAATTCTATTGATATTTGATCCATTAGCCTAGAACCGGGTCATAACGAGAATTTCGGAACCAGAATCAGCACACAACTCTTCCGTGAATCTCTCTCCAAAACCACTCAAGCCCTGAAAAACTGGGCCACCAGCAAAGACTACATTCAAACTGTAACAAACAAAATGGATAAATGGTCTCCCCGTGACTCCATTATATACGGGTGACTCACTCAGTCACAGGTATGCGATTCATTCTAGTTCTACTATGAATTCTCTTACACTCATACTTACTTGAGTGTTGGAGTCCCTTTGTAGGTACTCAACGCCGCCTCCCCACAAGAAGACGTTCCACTCCCCTTACACCAAGGAAAGCTAGTTCAAGTATCAACAGAACGAGCTATACCTTAGATATCACTTTCGCATAGGAACATTTGGTGCCCACCGTGGGACCGACGATTTTTCTAACCCCACAGCCCTTTACTCTATATATCTTTCTGCTCTTTTCTGTGCAGGTCACAATGCATGGCGGACGAACATAGTTGCGCTCCTTCGAGCACCAATCAAGCTGAAATCCTGGCAATCAATGAGGCCCTCAGGGCCGAAAACCAGAGAATGGCCAAATTCCTACGTCAAATGGAGTACGACCGTAGCAAAGGAGGAGAACACAAGAATGCTGAAAACAAAGACAACAATGACGAACACACCTCAGAAACTAAACACACCATCCCCAAAGCCACAAAAACAACCACCAAAAGAACCAACCCCTTTACAAAGGAGGTTATGAGCTTCGACATGCCCAAAACTTTTACCCTGCCATCCACTCTAGAACCCTACCAAGGAATAGGAGACCCAAACGTCCATGTCACTAAATTTCATGCCATGATGTTTATGAACAAAGAATCTGACCCGATTTTATGTCGCACCTTCCAAACTTTCCTAGATGGAGCTGCCTTAATCAGGTTTTCCAACCTTCCTGAAGGATCAATCTCAAACTTCGATGAACTGGCCGACTAGTTTGTCAATCATTTCACCGCATCCAAAATATATGTCCACAACTCTAATTACCTGAGCACCATCAAGCAAGGGCCAAACGAAAGCCTGAAAGACTACATGACCAGGTTCGCAGAAGTGACCAAAGAGATACCTAACCAAAATCCTGAAGTCCACCTCCACGCCCTAAAAAGCAGCCTTCGCCAAGGAAAATTCCAAGAGTCCATCATCATAGTAAAGCCAAAGACCCTGGCCGAGTTCTGAGAAAAACCAACAACCCAGATCGAGATTGAAGAATTTCGAGCACTACGACGAGTGAAAAAACCTACCTCAAACAAAGAGAAGGAAAAACGAAACAGCCGATCAAGCAGCAGAACGGACCAGAGATCGTTCAGACTAACACCAAAATTCGATAGTTACACCCCCCTTAACACAAAGAGGGAAGATATCATAAAGGACATCCTGCATTCAAAACTTATCAAACCCTCGACCAGGGCCGGTACATATCAAGACCAACGATATGTAGACAAATCAAAATACTGCGCTTTTCACCAGAAATATGGCCACACGAGAGATGACTGCGTAATAGCAAGAGATGTTCTTAAAAAACTGACCTGCCAAGGACTATTGGACAAGTATATAGACAGCCGCGGACAAAAGCGGAACACAAAAGACCTCGGACAGGAATCTAAAGTGACTAACAACTCCCGAGACAAAGGGAAAAAGGTAGACAGTGATGTCAACCCACCACGTAGAATAATAAATTGCATTTCTGGTGGTTTTGCAGGTGGCAGATGTACAAACTCGGCAAGGAAAATGTCGTACCGAGCTATGATGACAATGACAGAATCAACTCCATCCCAACCTATCAACAGGGACAAGCCAGAGATTTCATTCGTCCCTAAAGACTATAAGGCAACTGATCGAAACCTGGACGACCCTGTCGTCATCACAGCATAGGTCGGAGAGCCACTGGTAGAAAAGATCCTGATGGATCCAGGAACCAGCGCAGACGTGTTGTTCTATTCAACATTCCAAAAGATGAAATTGAGTGACAAGAACATCCAACCCTCATCCGGAGAACTGGTAGGTTTCTTAGTTGAGCGCGTCTCCATCCAAGGTTACATTTGGTTACAAACCACTTTTGGAGAATATCCTGACAGTAAAACAATAGACATACAATACCTTGTTGTGGATTACAAAAGCCCTTATAATATCATTTTGGGCAGACCTTCATTGAATGCATTCAATGCTATTGTTTCTACTATGCATTTGTGTGTTAAGTTTCTTTCGCAGGCTAACAAGGTTATAACTATCCATAGAGACAAAAAAAAAAGCCAGCCAGTGTTATAACGCCGGCCTGAAGAACGAACAACCAAAACAACCCGAGCAACAGTAAGTCCAGGCAGTATACAATTCGGAACAACTACCCCCCTGGCCGAGCTGGATCCAAGAACCAACCATCAATAACGGCCGATGCCAACCGACGACCTTACTAAAATTCAGTTAACAAGCGAAGAAACCGAGTATACATACATCGGCAACACGCTAAAAAATGAAGAACAAGATCAATTAGCCGAGCTACTAAGACAAAACTCTGACCTATTTGCATGGACCCCAGCAGACATGCCAAGGATAGACCTCAACATCATTTGCCACAAGCTAGCTATCAACCCGTCAGTCCAACCCATAGCTCAGAAGAAAAGACTCTTCGGCACAAACAAAAGAGAAGCCTCCCTCAAGGAAACCCAAAAACTGCTCAGCGCCGGCTTCATCAAAGAGCTCAGATACTCCACTTGGTTAGCCAACGTGGTAATGGTAAAAAAGAACAATGGTAAGTGGAAGATATGTGTGGACTATATAGACCTTAACAAGGCCTGCCCAAAGGTCGTATACCCCCTTCCGTGCATTGATAAACTTGTTGATAATTCATCTGGTTTGAGTTTTATGGATGCCTATTCTAGCTATAACCAAATACTAATGCATGTGGCTGACCAAGATAAAACTGCCTTTATCACTAAGAATGGTAATTTTTGCTATAAGGTTATGCCATTTGGACTCAAAAATGCAGGTGCTACTTATTAAAGACTCATGGACAAAATTTTCACAAACCAAATCGGTCGAAACATCAAAGTCTATGTTGACGACATGGTAGCAAAATCCACACATACAGCAGAACACAGCAATAACTTGAAAGAAATATTCCAGCAACTCCGAAGATATAACATGAAGCTTAATAAAAAATGTGCTTTCGGAGTTCAAAGCGAAAAATTCCTCAGATTCATGCTCACTTGCCGAGGTATAGAAGCCAACCCTGAAAAATGTCAGGCAATCCTCAACATGAGAAGCCCAAAGACAATTAAAGAAGTTCAACAACTGACCAGCCGACTTGCCGCGTTGACCAGGTTCCTGCCTTGTATAGCCTACCGATCACATCACTTTTCAAAAGTCTCAAGAAACAAGAACAGGTCCATTGGACCGACGAATGCAAAATAGCTTTTACCGAGCTTAAAGCCATATTATCAACGCCCCCAATCCTCCAAACTCCAAAGGCTGGTAAACCACTTTATCTTTATTTATCTATTACTAATTGCGTTATAAGCTTTGTCTTGGTAACAGAAACACAAAGGCAACAACACCCGGTATACTTCATCAGCAAATCCCTTCAGAACACCAAAGCCCGATACCCAAAGCTAGAAAAGCTGGCTCTGGCTCTTGTAACAACAGCCAGATGACTGAGGCCATACTTCCAAAGCCACACCATAGTGGTCAGAACCGAACAACCCTTAAGACAAATACTGATGAAGCCTAAACTAGCAGGAATATTAATCAAATGGTCGATCAAATTGTCAAAATACGACATTCAATACCAGTCCCGAGGGACCATTAAATCACAAGCACTGGCCGACTTTCTTGCAGAACTCACCCTAGAAGAAGAAATCCTAAAGACAACACATGGACACTATACGTCGATGGAGCCTCAAACAGTAAGCGCTCGAGAGCAGGAATACTACTTGAAGACGAACAAGGAATAGCATTTGAACAATCCCTGCAATTTACTTTCCATGCAAGCAACAACCAAGCAGAATATGAAGCTTTAATAGCAAGACTACGACTGGCCCATACCATGGGCATAAAACAGTTAAACGTCAAATGCGACTCCCTCCTTGTGGTGCAATAACTAACAGGTAACTTCCAGGTAAAAAATCTATTGTTAGAAAAATACAACACCATTGTCAATAACCTCATCAGTAATTTTCAAAAAATCAATATATCCCATATACCTCATGAACAAAATGATAGAGCAGATATTCTTTCAAAATTAGCAACAACAAGAAATCAAACTACAACACCAGTATTATCTCAACTAACACTCGAAGAGCCTAGTGTTATGCTAACAACAATTTCAAGTATCTCGTAGGAAGATGACTGGAGATCACCCTTCATAACCTACTTACAAACAGGTAACATACCTAATAATGTTCAAAATAAAAGAAAGTTCAAAAGAAGAGCAAGTTTCTACACAATACTAGGAACCGAACTATACAAAAGAGGATTTACAAGACCTCTCCTCAAGTGTTTAAACACGGCAGAAGCCAACCTAGCGATAGATGAGGTTCATGAAGGCGTCTGTGGCACACACATAGGTGGCCGAAGTCTAGCTACCAAAATCCTCCGAGCAGGTTATTACTGGCCGACGTTACAACAAGACTGTATGAATAAAGTTAAACATTGCGATCATTGCCAACGTCATGCACCAATCATCCACAACCCAGCCGAACAGTTACATGCATACGAGATTTGCTGGCCGTTCAACAAATGAGGGCTAGATATCCTCGGACCTTTCCCACTCGCTCCAGGCCAGGTTAAATTTTTAATTGTCGCCATTAATTACTTTACAAAATGGATAGAGGCATCACCAATGGAAAAAATCACTTCCAAAAAAATGATTTCTTTTGTGTGAAAAAACATACTATGCCGATTCGGTATTCCTCAATTCATTATTACTGATAATGGTAGACAATTTACAGACCAAAAGTTCGCAAGTTTCTTACAAAATTTCAAAATAATTCAACAATTCTCTTCTGTCAGACATCCACAAACTAACGGTTTAGCCGAAACTGCAAATAAGATCATTTTGCAGGGTCTTAAAAAGAAGCTCGAGGACTCAAAAGGAGAATAGGCCGAGTTTATCCCTGAAGTACTATGGAGTTATAACACAACTGAGCAATCTTTAACAAAGAAAACCCCTTTAGGCTGGTCTATGGATGCAATGATACCCATTGAGGTATCCCTACAAAACACTAGAACCACAAATGTTAGCGAAAGCGACAACATCTAAACCAGAAGAGCCGAGCTCGACCTCGTAGAGGAAAACCGAGACAAATCAGCGCTGCAACAACTAGCGGCCAAACGAGCTATAGCTCGGAAATACAATAAGAAACTCAAACCGAGGACCTTCTCGAAAGGAGACCTAGTCCTCAGGAAGGTTGAAGACATACGAAAGCCACAAGGACATGGCAAACTAAGTGCCAACTGGGAAGGCCCATTTCGAATCCAACAAGTCATCGACAAAAGAGCATACAAAATACAAAAGCTCGATGGAACTACCCTACCAAATACTTGGAATACATCATCTCTAAAAATGTATTTTAGCTAGTCTATAAGTCGGACATGGTGATGCATTCTTTTTCCTATTACCAGATTTTATTCATAAGGAGGGTTTTGCTAGAGAGGTTTTAATGAGGCACACCACCCCGCATTTTTCCAATTCATCATACTACAATCTAAACACTAACAACTATCTATATCCTATCTCATATTCTACCCGCTTGACTATTTCAAACAAACAATACTAAAGATCTGACACATTTAAACATATCTTTCAAAAAAAAAAACAAATCGAACATGACATATGAACATGAAACCAAATTCTAACATTACCAAACTTCTTTAGCTAAATGCCAGCAGTTCAAAATAAACAAAGCCAAAGCGGCTACAAGTCTAAATAGTTCCAAATGCACATATACAAACAAATAATTATAAAATTAAACATTAAGGTTTTCACCCTCACCCTCAACAGCATCATCATCCTCCACCAACTCATCACCAATGACTACCTTGCACGGATCCATGGCAGACAAATCAGCAGCAGGCACAAGAAGTTTCGCTTGCTCAACCGCCCTTTCAAATCCCGCGGCAAACATCTCTAGACCATGATCCTCCTTTTCAGTCTCAAGCTGTTTTTTCTCAACACCAAGAACTATTAAACGAGCTTCCAGAGCAGGCTTATCCTCGCCCAGTTTTTTCCCAGCACCCTCAGCGCGGCTGTCAGCTTATCTTGCAAAGAGTCAACCAAATCCAGAGCAGTACGGAGCTTGTTCCCTTTCTCCAAATTATCTTGCATAAGCTAATCAACCGTGGCCCTATCAAATGAATCCCTAACATGCTTCAACTCTTGAGTCCGACCAATAGACTTCAGCTGAGCCCCTATCACCTGGAATAAACCGGCAGAACAAGTAAAGATATACACAACAAAACACTAATAGGAAAAAGCCATGCAAAGATTTTATACCTGCAGATACTGGCAAACCCCAATATCACCAACCTCTTGAACGAGTTTGACACCGGCAGGATTCTGACAATGCTCATCCGCCACCATACCCAGCGGAAAGTGTTCACTCCAAAGCCAGGTCAGGTCCTCATCCCCATGATAACCATGAAGCACCCTCTGATTCTCAATAAATTGCTTGACGACATCCAAATCAACTTCTTTCCCGCCTAGCTTATCCTCGGCCACATCCACAGGCCTATCCTTTTTAACATCACCCCTTTTTCGTTTAAAACTTACCTTTTTAGGAGACGGTTGATTAACTTCGGCACCTTTCTCCGCCATAATATGACTGGTGGAATCCTGCTTCTCAACGTTCTTCGTTCGAAAATAAGCTCGCAAGCTGCTTGAAGTCACTTTCGGAGCCTTTTCCACTATAAGCAAACAGGAAACAAATAAAAAACCATCACCAACCACACAAAAACAAATTACACAAAACGATTACCTATATATCCAGCCGTGGCATCTTTATCCATTTCCAACTCAAGAAGTTCAACAACCGACAACAAGCCCGAAAATGAAACATGATTAACCAAAAACTCCACAATCATCTCATTCCTATATTCCATACCATCCATACCTAATATCTGCCTAGGTCTCGAAACCTAGAATAAAGGAAACCTCTCCAATAAGCACTCATCTACAGACCACGGAAATTCACCCTCAGCAACACCAATCTTAAAAAACATAGATTTGAACCCTTTATACGAAGACCTATATAGGCTGAAAATGGCACGACTCGGAACACTGGCAAGGTTCAACCAACAACCCCGCCTAACCCCTTTACACTGAAACAGAGCAAAGAAGACTTCCAAAGATGGCTCAATTTCTAAATACCCCATCAGAATATGAAAAGCTTTAACAAACGCCTATGAATTAGGGTGTAGCTGTGACAGTGCACACTTAAGCTGCATGAGTACGCCACACTCAAACTCAGAGAAGGAAAATTTAACACCCAGATCCACGAAAACACAATTGTACATGAAGAAAAATTCAAACCCCTCCCCACAATGAAAGATGCAATCATCAGCACTACATGGCACGAATCTAAGCTTAATATCACTACCTTCTCTAACCCACGAAGACACTAACCCTAACTGCGACACACTTTGCTCATCGTCAAACACAGAAGCATACCCCTTCACCGAATCTGCCACCCAAGCAAAAGGATTCACAAGATCCTAAATTCAGACATCCTCCACGAGTTTAACTTTTGTCTTACCACTCACAACTGTCCCTATCTCAACCTTTTTTCCTTTATCCATTCTGAAAACAAACATACATAGAGAAAACAAAAAGGAAAAGGGGAAAAGAATAACTAACCTTTTTTACTCATTTTCCGGAAACACAGGCAAAAAAAGAAAAACAAGTCCCAAAACCAGATAATCAAACAGTCCAAAGAAAACCACCCACCAGCCCACTACCCCATACCTTCTGCAAACGATACGCCTTCAAGAACAATCCCTAGCCATCGATCACAAAACCAAAAAAGCAAATCAGCGGCTAAATATCACTGCCGTTTCAATCCCCAACACGCATTAAAAGCAAATGTCTTTTCCAACATTTCTCTTTTCTCCCTAAAGAGGCGCACGAAAGTTATTACCGCGAAAATTCAAAAGAATGACCTCCTCCTATTTTTTCAAAGCCGACAATAAACAAGTTAACCTTGGGGGCTCCAAACTATAACTCGGCACACTAAAATTAACACACTCCAAAATCGCCAACAAACAAAAGCAAACCGCTTCAGATCCTGGCCCCGAGTTATAATGCCTAAAAAAGATTAACCTGTTTATATCTCGACTCTCGAAACAGGTCAACTTTGGGGGCTATGATCCATTAGCCTAAAACCGAGTCATAACGAGAATCTCGAAACCAGGATCAGCACACAATTCCTCCGCGAATCTCTCCCCAAAACCACACAAGCCCCGAAATATCGGGCCACCAGCAAAGACTGCATTCAAATCGTAACAAACAAAATGGATAAACGGTCTCCCCGTGACTCCATTATATACGGGTGACTCATTCAGTCACAGATATGCGATTTATTCTAATTCTACTCTGAATTCTCTTACACTCATACTTACTTGAGCGTTGGAGTCCCTTTGCAGGTACCCAACGCCGCCTCCTCACAAGAAGACAACGCTCCACTCCCCTTACACCAAGAAAAGCTAGTTCAAGTATCAACAGAACGAGCTATATCTCGGAAATCACTTTCGCACAGGAACAAATATAATCGTATAAATGGAAATAAAAATTAAATATATTTTTTAAGTTTTTATTTAAAAAAATCTATTTTCGTTTCTTAATTAATATTCAATATTATTAAATATTAACACACTCTTTAACCAAATATTGTGAAATTAATGTTTTGAAGTTTTTTTCTTTTAAAAAAAATTAAGAGAATTTATTAGGCAAGCCATGAAATTTTGAAAATCAAGGGCAAAGTGGGGGATGAAAGTTGAATTTGATTTGATTTTTCGTGCAACGCTCGCAAAACGCAAACTTAAAAACGAAGGCTTTTGCTTTTGCTGTGTTTGTGAGAGGCATCCATGGAGGTAGAGGATGATGACTGGGACTTGACCGCAGAAGAACTCGATTCTCTTGAACGCGACGCTTTCCAGAAAATTGCTCAACTTCGCGACTCTTCTACCCCTCCTTCTTCTCAACAATTCAATCTGCACCAACACCAACAACACCATTTTCCAAAACCACCTTCTGCCAACCATTCCCAACCCTTCCCACCAAACCCCATTTCGGATTCCCGTCCTCAAAGGGTAAAGTTATAATCTTTTCTTCATTTCATGTTGTTTCCCATTTTGTATTCTTCATGGGGTTTTTCTGGCTTTGTCTTGTTGGGTTAAATTTGTCTTTTGGTGTGTGGGTCATTTTGTGTATGTCCCTTTTTAAAGTTAAAAACAAAATAATGCAGAAGAATCAAAAGATGTTTGCTACTATAGTCTTTAGTATTCTTCCCTGTACTCTGTGGTTCAGTTTTTGGAAGAGAACTACCCATAGTGTGTTTGTATTGCAATCCAGGTGGACGCTTTGCCTCAAGGAGGTAGAGCATTACGCCCCTCATTGAAACCAGGGACAAAAAAGGGTAACCTTCTTTCCTTCAAAACCTTAACATTTGTTTCACTTTCATTGTTCATGGCTGTATTCCTAGTCTCTATTTGATGTATTTCTTCTGGATTTTGGAATATCATTTGCTGATATATTGGCATTTGCTTTGGAAATTGGGTTTATGTGTAACCAGATGAACCTTCTAAAGAACTGCCGAAGTTTTCCGTCAAATTTTTTCTTCATTCCAGTGGGCATGTTGCAGCGAAATTCCAATATGACCAGGTTTCACATGCTAACTTCATCAAGTATTGAATTTTGTATTTCTATTCGAAAAAAAATTTGAATATTCCATAATTAGGGGCTATGTCTTTGACCTTGACAAGTGCCTGCATGGGAATTTCAGGCTCATGCTTTATAGGCTTTGTTTCATGGCAGGTAATAATTTCTGCTTTTCGAAGAATCCCTAGAGCTTCTTGGAATGCAAAAGAAAGGTATCTACCCCCCCGCGCCCTCCTCTCTTTCCTTCTTCCAGCTATAAGTGCATGTGTTCTTCCTAGCATGAGGACTTTGGTTCTGTTGATTGGCTGTTTCGAGGGCTTAGTTGTTTGAAAAATTTTTGAGTCTGCAGGTTATGGATGTTCCCACTTTCTTCCTTGTCAGAAGCAGAGAAGGTTCTAGGAGAAATATCTAATTATAAAGTTCAGGTAATAATTATTCGATTTTCATTTTCTTTATAATAGGGAAAGTGGGAAACTGATGTTATCATTTGCTAATCTTAATTACAATTGAGCTCGGTTTATATGATTTTTTGGGGAAAGCTGGTCAAGTGTTTGGGATTTCACATAGTAGCTTTTATAGCAAAGTATTTTTTTTTCCCCGGAAGTACATATTTTTCCGTAATGGTCCTTGTGCCGTTGTCTCTTTGACATTTTTCAACACTGATGTCTTGGCTATTTAAGTATAAGCTACCTAACAGTGTTGATGTTTATGGAGATTTTATCTTTTTTTCTCATTAATGTTTCTTGTTGTGTCTCTACGTAGTTTCTTTTTATTGTAAAACCCTTTTACACTCTGTGCACCCATTTATGTGTTATACTTCTAATGGCAAGATAGATTATCAAAATAGTGTTTGTCTGGGATAACAAATTCATTATCAATAACACTATTATGTGTTTAGTAATAGGATAAGAACTATGCTATCCTTAATTGATGATGTATGCCAAAGGTTTTATCCTAAGCTGAGGTTTTTATTCTGAGTTTGATATTTGATTTAATTTCCTTCCTACATTTGTTTGAATAATTTTACAGGTGGAGAATTTAGATCTTTTAGTGCACCGTGCCATTGTTTCTGCATCCGCTGTTCCAGATCTTCGAGGTATAGGCTAAATGAAGGTTTTGACTAAGATTTTTTGTTCTCTCCTTTCTTGATCTTCCAAGGCTTTAGGTTCATTTCCCCCCTCTATGATTATTATTATTTGGCTAAAACTTTTAATGTTTGCTATTTTTGTTGTGATTACCAAAAGATCGTTACGACAAGATCCCTAGTTACATTGAATCAAAGCTTTTACCATTTCAGAGAGAAGGTGTAAGGTATGTAGATATCCACTAACTTATTCAACAGCAGACCATTTTCTTTATATGTATTGCATATTATGATTTTTTTTTTTACTTCCTTGTAATTGGCTCTTATATTATGCCTTTTGTTTTTAGGTTTATTTTACAACATGGAGGGCGTGCTCTTTTGGCAGATGAAATGGGACTAGGAAAAACTTTGCAGGCAATTCACTGACTAGAACATTTTCATATCTTCAATCTACAGTATCTGTAGTACTGTTTTAATTCTTGATGTACATAATGTTGGTTTTAGTGAAGTCTTCTCACAGTTTCTGCTTATTAACCTGTAAACATGTCTTGTATATATATTTTCCTATGCTGTATATAGTTACAAAGATGAGTATCTTAGTATCTTATATTAAAATAAGCTTATGATAGAAATAGTACTTGGTACTACTGTAGTATCTGTGACTTAATAAAAGATATTGCATGTCAGTGAATGGTAGAATCAATATAGACGGTAGAATTACCTACTCAACGCAAAGCAATTTCTTCCTCTTTTCTGCTGGTTTTATCTTTCCCCTTCTCCTTAAGGGGAGAGAGGGAAGTGATGGATTTTTTTTTTTTTGTGGAGTGCCACATTATGTTGTGTTGCTTGTATAATTTTTCTTACCTTTTGCAGGCCATTGCTGTAGCTTCATGCATTCAGGAGTCATGGCCTGTTCTCATAATTGCACCATCATCATTGCGCCTGCAATGGGCTTCTGTAAGGATTGTATTTAGATGTTTTCCAGACCTAATAGAGATATTTGGGGAAGTTGTGCTTATCTTCTTTTTTCTTTTAGATGATTCAACAATGGCTGAATCTTCCTTCTTCAGATATACTTGTACGTAATTTGCAATCCCTTTTTGTCTATTTTTTGATGTTTATTTCCCCCTGCTTTGTACATAAATCTCAGATTATTGGATTCCTTAGGTTTACTTCTTCATACAATGTCACTTTTCTTATCCATTCTATAAACAATATTTTGCTAACTAGATATCTTTAGTAGATCGTCTTACCTCAAAGTGGTGGATCAAACAGAGGAGGCTTCAATATAGTATCCCCAAGTGCCAAAAGTAACATTCGTTTGGATGGACTCTTCAACATTATCTCATATGATTTGGTGCCAAAGCTACAGAATATGCTCACAACATTGGACTTTAAGGTTAGATCCAATTTCTTATCCAATTTTCTTACTTCCACTGCAGTTTGTCAGTTTTAATCATATGTCAGCATTTGCTTTTTTATTTTTATTATTTCAGAGAGGCAGAGCACAATGTATAGAGGAATTCATCTATATCTATATGTTATTATGGTGGAAACCCATGAAATTTGATAAAGTACTTCATATTTTACTAATAAATCTTGCCGTAACAGTGAACCCCTGTTTTTATTCAGGTTGTAATTGCAGATGAATCACACTATCTGAAGAATGCTCAGGCAAAGAGGACTACTGCAACTCTTCCTGTTATAAAGGTAACAAGTTTGTCTACAATTACATGCTTGCTTCTGGTATACTTGCTTTTAAATTATTCATTTGTCTTCCCAATGTGAGAGTCCAGTGTCCTGTGTAAAATAGTTTTGTATATTATCATTTGTGTTTGACTTTCATTGTTCATTGAGTTCCATTAGTCACCTGCTAGATGCTGAGTAATCCTTCTTTATCTAATTCTCTCATGTTTTCTTTCAATTTAAAACTAAAAATGTCAGAAAGCTCAATACGCAATATTGCTTAGTGGAACTCCTGCTTTATCTCGACCAATAGAACTGTTCAAGCAGGTAATTCCTTGTCTGATTATATGTAATACCTCATATGCGTTTGACATTGGTGGAGACATTTTGAGGATCTCTTTGTAATTGTGTGCTTGACAGCTGGAAGCTTTGTATCCTGGCGTATATAAGAATGTTCATGAATATGGTAACCGATATTGCAAGGGTGTAAGTCATCTCTTCTTTACCAATGAGATTCTCCAAAGCAGCCAGTTTTCTTTTCTCTATTGATGAATGGCTATTCCAACTTTCAATTTTTCATTTTTCTTCTAGGGAGTTTTTGGAGTTTATCAAGGGGCAAGTAATCATGAAGAATTACACAATTTGATGAAGGCAACAGTGATGATACGAAGGCTTAAAAAAGATGTTCTTTCTCAACTTCCTGTAAAGCGTAGGCAACAAGTGCGTTCATTATCTCCATTTCTTCTCTGCAATCTGTCGTGCACTCTTTTGCCATTGTTTCTTTCAATCAATGAGCATTCTGAGCAGGCTTATGAAACTTGAAACTTTTAATTTTTGGTTGATCCTCAGGTCTTCTTAGACTTAGCTGACAAGGACATGAAGCAAATTAACGCTTTATTCCGTGAGGTAATTCAACATAGTCATTTTGCATCTATGTCTTGAGACTAGAATAGCATCATGCCATTTTGGTTATTTATGTTTGAGCTAGTTATGGTGTCTTGACAATATGCTTATTTTGGGAATATAAAATCATTTTCTATTTACATTTTATAGGGTTGTTCATATTCAGACTAGTGGACTGTGGATGTCATTTATTTGAACTATGTGATTCTTGTTTAGATTGAGTATTTTTCTAAAACTTCCACTTTTGAAAATGGTTCAAAAAATTTCCCACCAATTTTTATTGGTAATGTTGTGGTAAGTTTTCTTTCCAAAATTAGGTTATTTGACTTGGAAATGTTAATATGTGCTCTCGATTTTCGGTTTGAGTTTGAGGTAATAAAATCTAACCAATATTTGTTTTTGTTTTTTTTTTTTGTGTTTTTTTTAAAACTGCAGTTGGAGGTGGTAAAAGCCAAAATTAAGTCTGCCAAATCAAAAGATGAGGCTGAATCTCTTAAGTTTACTCAAAAAAATCTGATTAACAAGGTTTGCATGGAAGAAGTTCTGAATATAATCATGACTTATACAATTTGTTTGGAAGTTTTTATTATTACCTAGAACTATGATACTATGATAGATTTATAGTTTTTACTGCAACATTTTGTCAGGCCTTGGCCTATATGTGAGTAGTTTAAATCATTTTCACTGGTACATGATCAAAACTGAATCATGATATATTCAATTCCAGATATATACTGATTCTGCAGATGCCAAGATTCCTGCTGTTCTTGAATATCTTGGAACTGTCATTGAGGTATTGCTCCCCTCCACCGCATCAAAGCAATAAAAAGTCAATACTCTAAGAATTAATGATTGCAGCTGTATGTACTATAAGAAAGTCAAGTTAGGTTCTCAGCTTCTCTAGTTTCTCACCCATCTCCTTTGATTGGTGTACTTGCATGATGCATGGTTTTCTGTCATCCAAATTTTTTAAATATGTTCAATGTTGGCTAAATTTTCATGTTGCTTTTATTGCAAACGATGCCCCTTAATGTAGGACAATGACTTGAATAAATTAAATTGGCAGAACAGTGTGGTGAAAATGTCAGCGTATGGCATTTTCATACGAATGCCACAATTATTATTGGTGTCAATGTTGGCTGGTCTGAGTACATGAATTATAAACTAGATTATATGTTAATTCTTATATTTCATCCATCCTCCAGTCATCCCAAATCATTGTGTATGCTTAATTTGAAAGTTTGATTGCCTCAATTTTTTCTCTTGCTTCCATCTTGCTTTTTCATTTGGGCTATTGGTGGTTATCTCGCGTAATATGTGATCACTGCAGGCAGGTTGCAAGTTTCTTATATTTGCACATCATCAGCCAATGATAGATGCGATACATGAGTTCCTTCTTGTAAGACCAGTTAAATTTTACTCATTTTCTTATATTGGAAATTATAAACATTTACAAAAACGGTTAAAAATTTCCAGAGGAAAAGAGTGGGTTGCATCCGGATTGATGGAGGTACACCCGCTGCATCAAGGCAACAATTGGTTACAGATTTCCAGGAAAAGGATTCTATCAAGGCAGCTGTGGTATGGTGTTTTCTGTTGTGCATTTCTTCCATGTGTTTCCATTATAAGAATTTTTTCTGTTGTATTGGTTTATATTTTTGCTTGAGATAATGATTTGATGTGACATGTTATCATGCAGTTATCCATTAAAGCTGGAGGAGTTGGATTAACTTTAACTGCTGCAAGCACAGTTATCTTTGCAGAACTATCCTGGACTCCAGGTGACCTAATTCAGGCCGAAGATCGTGCTCATAGAATTGGCCAGGTATTCTCACTCTCATGAAGTAGAAAGGAGAGAGCTGTTACTAGTTAAATGACAACATTAAGAAAACAGATAATCTCAAATGAAAAGAGTTCACATGTCTTATTTTTTTTGTAGCAAAGGCAACATGCACTGTTATGGTTCTTTGACTAGTTAGTTCTTGTTTACAGGTTTCTTCAGTAAATATATACTACTTGCTGGCAAATGATACAGTTGATGACATCATATGGTAGGTGCTGTTATTTCTGCAGTGTGTCATTGCTTGGTATAGTGTTGACTTAACATTTATTTTGCATTGATGATCTTCTAAATTTTTACATCTTAGGGATGTGGTGCAATTCAAACTGGATAATTTGGGGCAGGTACATCTCTACATCATCTTGGAACTATCATATGTAATGCTAAATGAACATAATGCTTAGTTTCATATGGTAAAATGAACTGGTGGTTCTATTCTGGTTTATATTTATATTTTGTCAAGATTTATACTCAAGTAGTATTTGAGTGGTACATTTTGATGTTTCTGAGAAACCATTCTGAATTTTAGTTATTGAAAAAATCAGATGTTAGATGGCCATGAGAATACCTTAGCTGTCTCCAATAATCAACCATTGAGTAGCCCATCAAAGCATACTACTATTGAGCATAGCCCTTCAAAGCAGAGAACTCTTGACCAGTTTGTCAGAAGATGTGATAACGTGGATAGATCAGAACATCAGCCTGACCCAAAACGGCCCCGTCAGTCATGACATGCGAGATTCGCAAAATGGATTTCCATTTTCGCAAATATGTGGCCAGTGGCAAGTGAATCAGAACTTAAATGTTGATGTCTACATGCAGAAGTTTCCCTGTAGTATTAACCACATGTGCTTACATGGGGAATTACACCTTTGATGACACAAATGCCTTTTGAAGCTGAAATTCATTGTACAACAAATAATAGATTTTGAGTAGAACTGACTACACTAAACTATGTTGCTTATGCTGGAGATAATGGTTTGGTTATGTGAAATATGTATTGGAAGAAAATGTTGGTAAAGTCACCCATCAGATTTTAGGTTTACACTTGTTCTTAACTTTTTGCTCCCCTATGTTTCGTTTTAGTTTGGAGCTCTGTACAGTGTAGTACATTATCATATATGAATGAGACTTGTAAATTTCTTTACTCCATATGCATGTATCATTATATTTTGTAGAAAGGAAAAGTATTGGTGACTAAAGATAGAATCCGCCAACTTTTAACAACTCTAATTAACAATTATTGATAAAGAGACTCTGGATATTTATTTGTAAATTTTATTTTCTGTCGTTTTTTTCTAATTAACAATTATTGATAAAGAGACTCCGGATATTTATTTGTAAATTTTATTTTCTGTCGTTTTTTTTTTTAATCGTTCTTCTATAGTGCACAAGAACTAAAAAATTATCTTCATTAGTCATTAAAAGTCAGACTTTTGTGAACCACCATTTTGATTGTATTTATATAGGTTGTATCTCAGTAAATTGAATTAGATAAATTTGATTTATATCTTAGCATCAGTATAAATTGAATCAATGCATTTCTACTTACATAAGCATATAGTAAATTGAATTAGGTAGCAAAGCCATGACAAATGGAACTAGTACCACCACGGATTAGTTCTTGATGAAAACCAAAAATATATGGATTAAGGAAGGAATACGAAAAATAAAAAATGGGAAATAAAATAAGTACAAGTGCAAGCGCAGCGTAAAAACATAAGTAGACAGATACGCAGTGCGCCATCCCCGGTGCATATTTAGAAAATTTAAGCAATTTTCATACTTTCCTCACATATTTCTCGGGGGCATGGAAACCCCTTTAAACATCATTGGTTAATGCTGGAACTTTAACTCCCAAGATCTCTTGTGGTATTCAGTATTCTACAATTTCTCGAATTGTGGGATCCGAGAGAGAGAGAGATTTATTCTACCTATTTCTGAGAAATCCTTTGTTTGTTTGGTAAGTATGAGAATTAATACTAGGCATAAATTATTTGATTCACTGGCCTATTTTTTCATGAATTAAAAAAATCTTTAAACTAAATTGGTGGGGTGCGCCAGGCCCAGGCAATAGTGTAAGGCCTAGGCGACGCTCGATGAGCCCAGTAGCAAGCTACTATAGTGGCCCATCCCCCTCAAAAAATAAATTTAATATCGTGTGGGCCAATGGCCCACATATCAGATATTAAACTGATAAGAACAGATACTACACTTGATCTTAGCCAAAAGGCCGAGAAAGGTATGATTTGCTTCTCCTTCAATTCTTTCTTTTATACTGAACCCTTGTCTCTTTGTTCTTGCTCCCCTCGATGTAGGACTAAACCAAACTAAACCTTCTAAAGTATAACGTGTCGTACCAAGAGCTTTTTTTCCGCATACATTGTATTTATCGTCCGAAATTGTTGTGCCTCTAACAAGAACGTTGATTAAAAACTGACAAGCATGGCTAATTCCTTCATCAAGGTTTACTTAGTTAACTCATACTCCATCTTCCCAGCTAAACACAACATTGCAACAGGAAATGAAGATTTAGATTTCGTGTTCTGTATGTATCAAATAATGTTCACACCCATAATGTAACATTCCAAATTTAAGAACTATCTTAAATATCTAATTTTGTAATATAAGCCCCAAATTTTGTAACTATTTTATATATCTAATTTTTTCTATCAAAGCTTTATTGTATGCGCATTGTGATATCTTTCTTAATTTTCCAAGTTTTATTAATATACTAACTTATGGTTTTCAGTTAGTTTATTATCACATCAATAACCACAAAATGAGATAAATAAACATGGTTCTAAGTTACACATATCAAAAAGCTCAATTTCCTTATTGCCAATGTTATTCATGTACCGCACTACCGCAGCACCGGTTAACCATAAACGTGACAGTATAAAATCCTCCTTTAATAGTTCAAAGGATGAAACCTTTTGTTTGGGAGGAAAAGGGTTATAGAAGGAACTAAAAGATTGCTTTATTGGTTCTGCTAACACCGAGAGTAAATATATAGTATTGATAGATCAGTGTAACCTCAGAGGAAACTGATATTAGCCATCTGATTTGATCCAATCTATTACCTTTAGAGAGCTCAATTTTATGTTAAAATATCACACAAGATAAATAGAAATATGTAGATAGCCTATGGATATGGATACAATATTCGGAACATAACCAAGCAAATGATAGGTCATAAGGAAAGCATTCGAAAGAAATTTTCCAAATATGTTAAAATCACATGAAATTTCACTTTTCGGCAGTGGCATATGAGAAAGAAAAATTACTTCCACCGGTTATACCATCATTTAAACTTTGGTAAAATATGGTATGAATGTAAAATCTGATAAGGAACTCGTCTCCTGTATTTAACACTATATGGTAAATCAAATCACGAAATAAATAAATAAATACAGAATGCTAAATGATAACAACCAACAAGGAATAACAAGAAATATCAATATATTAATATTAATGCCAAATAGGGCCCTCAAATTTGAATTCATAGATTGAGCAGGCCATGTAAATCTTTGAGTCGAGCTTGAATGGACACAAATCAGGCTCTGGAAGTTCCAATAAATGAGGAAATCGAATCTCACAACAATATGCAGTCTATGCTTATATAAAATAAAACAACAATCTGATAGGTACTGGCACTACGTATATACAATTTTCCAAACAGCATACCAGCAAATTATTCATTAGTACTTTCCTGATTCTCGCCCAAGAATCTAGCAACAATGGTTTCAACATCCTCCAATGCAACCCCAATGCAAAGAGGGTTAGCTGGAACCTTAACTGAATCATTGAACCCCTCAGCTATTTTATCTGCAGTAGAGTTCTGAATCCTCACATTAGGTGCACTCTTGCACTTCCCCATGCACTTGCATCCAACAACTGCAGCAGCAGCACCTCCTTCAGCACCAACCACTCTCTCAAATTCTTGCAACAATGCAATAGATCCTGATTTCTTGCACTTGTTTCCCATGCATACCTCAATCCTCTTCTGAGGAATAGCTTCAGTGGTAATAACGGCAGCATTCTCATTCTTAAGGCCACCATTAATGCTTCCAACTGATATGTCATTGTTTCTAGAGAATAATTCCACGGCATTATGATGATGGTGATTAGCACTAACATCCTCGGGCAACAAGGGAGGTGTATAGATCATCGTTTCCGCCTTTCGTGGGGAATCGGCAACGGCAACACCAACCTTAATGTTCTTCTTCATGTCAACCACCTCATTGTCACATTCACTCTCACTTGATTCAGATTCAGATGATGACGATGACGATTCGCAATCAGGATTGGTGTTCATCTTAGAGGCTTTTAGTTTTGCCTCCTTCTTCTCTTGCTTCCTTTTTTTCTTCAATTCCTTCTCCTCTGCCCTTACTTGCTCTAGCTGCTTCATCAAAACCTCAGCAGCAGCATCCTATGTAACAAAAATCAATAATTAAATTTTCCACTGTGTTACCTAATTTTTTTATTAATTTGATATTAATGATAATTAATTTTAGTAGGAATACATTAGGAGTATACAAGGTTAACTACAAAATATTTTTTCTCAGTTTTCTGATTTCATTCATTTGAAATTTTTAAAATGGAAAGAACCAATTTTTTTACCTCTCTCAACTTTCACTCTTCCTTTTTCAAACCATTAACATCCCAACTTGAAAAGTCTAGGACACGAGGTTTTCTTCACATTGAATAAAACCTGAGACTCTATCAACCACTTTAAAGGCCAGACACAATAACATGCACTTACCATGATTTAACTAAATTCACCAAATAATCAATGGAATCGCATGTTCAAATGCATTATTCTAAACCTGTTAAATTTGATTTCAACCCTATGCAGCTAAATTTCAGTCTAAACATAAAGCAACAAGATGTAAAAATAATTAAATTACCGAAGTTAGGTTTCCTTGAAGATCATCGAAAAGGACACGTTTCTTCAGCATCTTGAGCTTCTTCTTGGTGCTCAACATAGCGGTTCCCTTCTCCCTCTTCTTCTCGTCCCCGTAATACTGCACATGCCCCGAATCACTGAACCCGCAGCAACAACGCACCACCGCCTTTTTTCTCATCCTCACCGGCACCGTAACACAACCATCACCACCACCACGACGGGAACTCACGTGCACAGAAAAGGAAGGGCACGTGACATTCCTTAGAACGGCGCCTGAAACCTCCATCGATGATGGTGAGAATTAATTAGGAACCAAATTCTCCTTTTCTCTCTTCTGAGGTTTTGACGGTGTTCTTTTTGTCGCTGCTAGGAGGAAACGGATTTCTCTATTTATGATGTGGTGGCAATTCATTATTGAGTATTGACCTTGATGACGTGGTATGTTTTTTTTTTTTTGAAATTTTTTTAAATTTTCTTAATCCAAGGATTATTAGAGTTGTCTATAATTAAATTATTAAAAAATTACAAGTTTAACTTATTTGAATTTGAATTTTAATTTAAATATGTGTTATTTTTAGATTGTATAGCACATGTTAATAAAATTAAAAAAATATATAAAAAATATAAAAATAATACATAAAAAATATATAAAATATATAAAAAAATATTGCATTTTTTATATATATGTATATTATTTTTTTATGTGTTTCGATTCTAAATATTGAAGCATAGTTAATTCATAAAATTAGAAGAATTTAATTAATTTCTTTTATCATGAATATTGTACATACATAAATTTAACATAATTAATATATGTATCGTTTATAGACATTTTTGTATTGCGCGTGTTGGCATGTGTTAATTTCGATTTGGCTTTAACCACCGTATGGATTGGTTATGGCGCTAATGTATAGGAGCTAATTATGGATGACAAGTGGCGATACATTGATCCATGTGTTTGAATTTGATGACCTGTGACCGTTTGAAAATACACGTGTATCAGGTTAATTTTTTTTTTGTTATGAAAATAAAAATAGTGATATATTTTAATATTATAATTTTTAGTATTTTTTAAAATTGTAGAAGTACATAAATCTTTGAGTCCGATTTCTGTACTTAAAATTTTTTAATTTTTTTTAACACTGAAACTAATTTGTGTACCTCTCAAAAATTTCTGAATCTGATTTATGTACCTCTCAGAAATCAGACCGTTCGATTTCTGCTTCTCTAATTAAACAATTCCACATTTAAGTATAACACTCTAATAATCTACATTTAAGAAAACACCACTACTACTCTAATATTAAAAATAAAAAATTCTCCATTTAACGATACGTTCCAAGAGGGAAATGTTTGACTTTATCAAATCAAGTCAAATAAATTATTTTAATGGAGTCAAATTATAATTTTAAATTTAATTTTAGATATTAGATTTTAGATTTTAGATTTTACTTTTAATTTGTTATTAGTACTATTTTAAATTTACGAGATTTTTCGGATAAGAAATTCCTAAAATGGAAAACGTTCATGTGATAGAATACCGTATTTTTTAATTAAAAATTAAAAAATTATTAGACATTATTAAAATTTATTATTTTTTATTATTAATATTTAAAATTGTAGACTTTTGTATATTGTTAAATTTATTAAACTAAAAGAATTAAATTTATAATTAAAATCATTACTAAAAATAATAAATTCAGATAACTTTTTAATATTTTTTAAAAAATTAATATTACATATACACACAAAAAATCACTAATGTATAAGAAAAGTATTTAAATTTTCATTCAAAAAATTATAATTGCAAATAATTTTAATTATTAGTTTAATTATTTTATTATAATATATTTAATTATTAAGTTAAAAAATATGTAAATATATAAAAAATTAATTTAGTGACAAATTTTTAATATTTTATATTTAGTATTTTTATAAAAAGAAATTATGAACTACTATTATTATCCTTTTTCTTTTGTTTTTCACTTTGCGGTTCACAGAGAGCATGCTTAGACGTCATTATTATTTTGATTAAAAAATTATTTTTAATAAAAAATATTATTTTTTAATTTGTTAGTGTGTTTCATAATTTTCTAGTAACAAAAATAAAAATATTAGAAAAATCAAAAAAATATTAAAAAAAATATAATTTACATTTTTTTTAATTTTTTTTAAAAAAATATTTTTTATATAATAAATAAACAAAAAATATTTTTATATTATTATATTTAAACATAATTGATAAATAATTTTTTTTTTATATGAAATAGCCAAACATAAAATTACTTTAACCTTTTCATAAAATTTAAAAAAAAAAACTCAAAATTTTTTTTTTTAAAAACTCACCCAAATAACTTAGTAAAGGCTTCAAAATGTTCTTTACAAGCACTACATATTGAACATCACTGCTATAAACTAAGTAAACATTTAGTTATATGAACCTGCACACAGTAAACATTTTTCCTCGTAATTATTTGTTGTTATTACAGCAATAAACACAAGTACATACACCAAACAAATTCACTGTTGAAATTTAATAACACTGAACTAAAATATCCTATTCCTAGATTGTGACATGTTGATCTTGGAAGCTGCTAGTTTGTAACCATTTTGATAGCATATTAGCCATTCCCTCTTCATAAAGATCAACCTCATCTCATGCATGATTGTGATGTGAATATGTGGTGTTTCTCCATTTTTGTTATCTCTTCTGTTTTGGGACCATTGGAGGGAGATAGATAAGGAGGAAAAACAAAAAAGAATAATAGTAATGAATGTTAGTATTCCAGCTTTTGGTGGTGACAACCAAGAGTCCAAAAGGGTACAGTAGAAGAAAATCAATGGCTTTTCATGGTGATTGCCATTGGTATGCCAGCCAAAAGTTCTCTAGACCCTGCTGCAAGGTGTCCCGGCACGCGTTGCCTTATCTCTTCGAAAGCGCACAGTGTTTCCGAGTCTAGGCCTCCAGCAAACTACAACAATCAAGATGTCAAAAAATTTAGTTCGACAGCGCAGAGACTCGATTTCATGACCTAAACTTGTATGCAGATGTCAAATGTTACCTGATGAGCTCTGTATGCAAAATGAACACCCTGAAGCAGAAGAGAATCTTGGCTAGATTCTCTGTCTGTGTTCCGGTTGGATTCGAGCTCCATTGTCACTCTTTTCATGTACATCTTGGCTAGAGTCATGGAAGCCTGCTTTATCTGCATGAATTGTGTATTTATTTCATCAAGTTTTATAATTGCAGCTTTGAAGTTTACTATATGAGTGTGAAATTTGTGAATACACTTTACTGTTACTAATCTACAAAGTTAACAATTGAAGGAACAATATCTTCCAAGAGAAGAAATGATATATCTCTAGATAAAGGAAAATACATGTTATTTGAGATAATAACTAACTATAACTATTCCACTACTACCAGAGTAATGATAACCCTAAAGCAAACCATTTACCATTTCAATCTTTGTTCTCACTTGAGAGTAAAAATATGTTAAAAATAAATCTACCTTGCTCATTATCCCCGAATCAAGCATCCAAGCGGTTGGAATGTTGTACGCTTGGTACGAACGCATGACAGAATTTCGCAGCTTGATTAGCCTCTGTATGCTCAGTTCAGACCTATCACAATGAGATGAAATAAGGCATAAGAAGATTCTTAAATAAGAATACTATTATCTTGTCATAACTCTTACTTGTCTAAGAGGCTGGCCATTTTTTTCAAGGCAGCTCCACATGGAATGTCGGGGTCATCCTTGTATGAGGAAATCTCCTGTTCTAATAGCTTAAGCTCCCGATACTCAACTGCAGCCTCTCGCATTGCATCGGCTTTCTTCTCGGGCCACTTGAAATGTTTCAAGACAGCACGCTCATCCACCTGTAGAATACATAAAACAAAGCCAGTAAGAGGCAAAGTAGAAAAATTCTATCCATTTTCAAATATTACAATCCTTGATTTCCAAGTCAGAATCACAAGACACTAAACTGTTGCACCAAGGCTCACCCTCTCGGAAATTCTCAGAAATTCTATTAAAACAATGGTTTTATGGTAATTATAATAACTTAAAATTGATTAATGAAGTAACATAAAGAAAGCCATTGGCCCACCAGATCAATAATTTTCTGAGAAACGTACCAATGAGGATAGTTCACCATCAAGCCAATCAACAAACTTTAAGACTTCTTCAATGTCCATGTAGGCTGCATCTTCCACCTTTTTGATAAGGTCATTGATGAACTCCCCTTTTGTTTCAATGTCTACCCTTATCTGGAAAGTATGGTAATTCATTAGTCATCAACTAGCAGTACATAATTTTGAAGTAAAAGAAGAAATAGGAACTAGAAAGTGTAATAATCACACAATACTTAACTGCTAAAAGATGAGCTGAACGGTTCTGAATTTCTCCAACAATGCTACTGTGTGCACTAATAGCTACCGGTTGTGGATGATTCAGAGGCCCTTTTATGTCTCTCTTCATATCATGATTCTTTAAAGAGTGAAATAATTCAACAAGTGGTGGGGCCTTTTGGGCGCTAGCTAACTTTGCTAAAGGCCGAGACGGCATTGATGGTGGCAGCGGAGGCGGAGGAGGTGGTGGCAAGCACTGGTTTGGTGGAGACTTTCTCTCTATACTTTTGGATTCATTATTGACATGAATTGTTGCTGTTGGAGACGGTATTGAAGAAGCTTTACGAAAAATCGCTTCAGGAGTGGCTTCTTTTTTCACTTTAGACCTTTCCAATTTGTCAGCAATGAGTTTCTGTATGTCTTTGAATTTGGGGCTCTGGTGTTCTCCAATTGCCTCCTTCTTCATTCAGCAAAAACCAATCAAGTTCATAAAAACATACATGTATTATCTCATTTTTGTTCCACCATATATGAATTGAAAGTTAAAACCATTGAACTAAAGAAACTATTTCAGATAGTGATTGATGACTCTTAACACATGGATTAACCACCCTTTATATCATAAAGAGAAAAACAAGAAAAGTAACCCTGAATTATGACACATTCCATGCTTTTTGAGGTAAAACACATCAAAACAAAACAAACCAATCAAAGTTTCTCATACCTTGCCACTGGTACCAACAGCTGCCACCATCTTAGCTTCGGCAGCAGCAAGATCCTCACTGAGCTTCTTGTTCTTGGATTCAAGCTCCACATTCAAACCCTTAACTCTATCCAACTCAGCCTTCAAGGCCACCACCTCAGACTTCAAATCCTTGATCAAATTCTCACTCACCTCAAGCTTCTCCGGCAACTCTTTCTCCTTCTTCTTCACAACACCATCAGCTTCATCTTCAATTCTCCTACTCAACCCTGAATCCCCAATCACCTTTCTCCTTGGCCTAGCAAACTGTTCCACACTACCATGCTGGCTCCTCACAAAACGACCAACAACAACCTTAGCTTCCTCAACTGCTTTCTGAGACCCTAAAACCACAACCTCTTCATTTGGCTTAGCCTTATTGCTCAACACAACACCCCTTTTGGCCTTTGAATTGTTCTTCAGGTCTGGTGGCACTGACTTAGCTCTTTTCGATGAAACAACCGGCACAACCCCATTAACAACAGATTCAGGTGGTGTCTTTGGAGATTCTCTAGCCTTATAAGAACCCCTCAAACGTGTTGTTGGTGATGGTGATGAACTATGCAGGGACCTATCATTGTGCTGCTTTGACAAGAAACTCCTTGCTGTTGTAGGTGGCGATGGTGGGGGTGGTGGTGAAGGTGAAAGTGAAGGTGGCATTTTCTGCTTCATTATTTCTGTTTCAGTCAAATTGGGTCTGAAAGAGGAACACAAAAAGTTTCAAACTTGAATGGTTGACAGAAGGAAAAAGCACAAAAGCAATGACCTTTGTGATTGTGCTTGTGTTGGGGTGGTTACTGAGTTGTAGCAGAGAAAAATTCAGAAAATTCAGAAAAGACAGAAACTTTATGCGACACCCGTGTGTGAATAGAACCGAACAAAGATGAGACAATCAAAGGATGTTATGTTATGGGGTCTCCATGGATGGTTTGAAGTTTCAAGTTTCAACCTTTGAACCTTGTTTAAGTGACCCACACAATACAAAGTACCACTGTGTAATAAAAGGGGAAGAGCTTTGTTTTCTTCTCTTATTTTTCTTTTTTTTTCTTAATTGCAATTTCTCATTGACTTAGAATTATTTAATTAAAATGACACTAAAATAAATAAATAATTCACCTGTTCATCTTCTTCTACATGAGGAAACCTTGCTGATTTTTAAATTTGTTACTCCTAAAAGCAATGTGAACAGACACGGTGACCCATAGTGCATAGTTGGATATTGCTAGAAAAAGAGGCAGAAAATTCCACTTATTCTTTCTGTCTTATTCTGCATGGCACAATAGCACATGATCCCACTCCAATATTTATTTATTTATTTTTATTTAATTTATATTTGCAATCTAATCACCTTTGTTGCACTTCTATGCCATTTTTCTCTTGTTTATAACTTTATATTATTAGATTTTAATTTATTACATTTTTTAAACTAAAGAAAAAGACCTTCCATTCGGATGTAAATGCAACTTTAAGATGAAGAAAATTACCAATGTGTGAAAAGGAATATACAAATTCTTAAAATAGTGAAAAATACACATTATTGTCTCTTTCTCCTTATAAAACTCACAAAAATTACTGAAAAAATGCTTAATTTGGTTCCTGAAGTTATACTCGAGTCTCAATTTAATTTTTAAAATTTCAATTGTCTTAATTTAGTCTCTAAACTTTTCAATTGATTCTGTGACAAAAATCACTACAGAAACTAACGTGACTAAAATTTAAAAAATTTAGAGACTAAATTAAGGCAATTAAAACTTTAAAAACTAAATTAAGGTTCGAACGTAATTTCAAGGACCAAATTAAACAAGTACCAATATTAATAATAACAATAATAAATCCAACTTGCACATAATTAATTATTTCTATCCCTTTCATTTTTCATTGTTTTAATGAATTAACATTTTGATTATACTATGTGACCTGAAATGTAGGACACTAGACAGCAATTAGCAGTTGTAAATGAGTGTCCAATTAGTTCTATAGGGCAAATCCAGGTAACAGCCTAACTATTGATGATGATTGCAATATAATGACTGAAGTGGAAATGGGTCCCAAAAGTATAAGCCATTGTTTTTTAGTGCAAATGGGAAGAATTTTTCAATTGTTGTTGGGCCCTCAAATTGGCAATTACTCTCCATGTGAAATCAATATCTTTGGATTACTTCATATATAGTATCCAATCCAGTGTGGTGTTCATGAGTTTGGAGCTTCATCATTATCATTAGTTGGTATATTATTCTTAAATCAAATACTAACTTTAATTATTTCAGATACTAATAAGGTGTGTCTTCTAAGGTGAAATTTGTTTCAAGTGTTGTCTTGTTTCAACTGTGGACAGAACACATTGTATTCCAAACGGTTGTTTGATTTGGTGAATTATTTTCTAAAGCAGGTAAGTGGTAACCGTTAAACCAAGTCTATTTGATTTCAAGACAAGTTTGATCAAAGGTTTTGTCTAGCATTTTTAGCTTAATTTTGATTTATTAATTTTGATTGGTTTTCATCGAGTTTAATTTTGATTTATTAATTAGTAATATTATTTTATCAACTCATTTTAGAATAGCTATTTAGAAACTTAACATAATATGTTAGTTACTTACTTACTTTGACATACATATACAAATTAAATTATAGAGTAAAGTATTATTTTAGTTTATAAAATTTTAGTGAAGTCTTAATTTAAAATGTTATACTTTTGTCACAATTTATTTTTTGGTTAAAATTAAAATTTATTTTTCTAAAAATACTTTTTCTCTTTCTTTTTTTTTTTTACTATTTTTTCTTTCAAATTACTACAATTATCACTATAATAACTATATTTATGATTTTTGTTGTCATATAAAAGAAATTATAATAGAAAAAATATATTTTTTTTTTGGTGACTTAGAAAAAATATATTTAAAATAAAAATTTAATTTTAACTACATAACTAAAATAAAATAAAATATATAAGACATTTGATAAGAATAGAGTATTTTAAATGTTTAGAATGAAATTATGATTTAATTTAAATGCTAAAGAATGAAAGAGTATTTTATCCTAAATTATGTATTTATAATAATAATAATCCAAAAGGGTGGGTCATGTATGAGCAATGCATTTTCTTATTTTCTAAAGAATTTAATAATAATATTACTTGCCAATAAGTTATAGTTCAACGGTATAATGTTTCTATATTTATATAGAGATTGCAAATTTAATTCTTATTCTTAACTTAAAAAAAAATACTAATAATAATAATAATACTTAAAGCAAAAACCAAATTCATATATGTATTGGGAAGAGAATGGTTTGATTAGGGCTGAAGGGAAGAGAATGTGACTTATAAGCCTAGAAATGATTATCTTTTTAATAAGGGATATGGATACCTAAGCCTTAAATGTCATAATCAAAATTTATAGGAGTCGGTTTGTGTCCTATTCTTTTCCTTATCTTACTCGGGTAACTACCATTTCTATGGAGCATGGACCACTAATTCAAGCAAAACACATACAAAGGAATCAAAGACAAAGAAAGCAAATGAGCTAAGATATTCAAGGATTTGTTGGAAGAGTTAAAGCAGAAATTTGACATATTTTTTGGCAGACTAGTCTATATATATGATGACTCATGAGTGATGAACATGGCCTTCAGTGCATTATTGTGATCAAAGAAAGGACATGTATATCAACAAACAACAAAGATTTTGTTATACGGCTCCAAAAATAATTAAAATACCTTATCATTTAATTTCTAGGGGGTGCTTCTAATATTATTCAGAAAATTTTAGGACGAGTAGTTTTTAGTAATTTTGATCATTTATGATCAGTATAAATATTAAATTATTTTTAATAAATAAATTTTATTAATTTATATGCATAAATTCTAATAAATGTAACAAGTTAGATTAATTTATATATATAAATTTTAATAAATATAAGTATAAATTAAATGTTTATGTATATAAATTATTGTAAATATGGGTATAAATTATTATTAGTTAAATATTGATAAAAAATAATAATATTTATTGATTATGTAATATTGTTGTATGTTAGTATTTAATCAGACATTATTGTCATGCAATAAGATTTGCATGTGTTAAAACCTTATGTAATATTTGTTTTGAAGAACTAAAAGTGAGACGAAGAGACTATGACTTAATACTAAGACTTAGTATTAGTATTGTGTTTAGTAGTTAAAGATTACAATTAAAATTTTAGTCCCCTGATATAAAATTTCAGATTTTTTATATTTTCAAAAATGAAAATAGAAATTTTAATAATATTTTTTTAAAAAAAAGTTCTCATTCAATTTTTAAAATTTTTTATTATATCCCTTCTTTTAAATTAAGACTTTTTGTCTCTTCCACCACTCTCCTCCTCTTTTTTCTTCTCTTCTTCCTCTTCTCTGCTTTTATTTTCTTTAAATGGATATTTTTTCATATTCACATTTCCATTGTAATCTTATTGCCTCGCTCTTAACATCAACTTCTTCTTCTTCCGTTGTTGCCGCAATCGTAGTTGCAGTTAGTTATCTTTTTCATATGTCTCTATAAATTCTATCTCTTTTCTTTTTTTTTTCTCGATGTCATAAAGAAAAAAATTATAGTTTTGTGTCAAATGTGATTTGTGTGTGGTCATATTTAATATTTTAGAATTTTAACTTTACGAGCTCAATTTGAATTTACCATAATTGTTGTGTGTACAATTATATATAATTGGTTATTTGTGGGCTTGTGTCTTATTATACCTCAAAAACTTAATTTTTTTATCAATGGTTTTAGTTTTCTCATCAATACTTTAAGTGTTTTATTATGCCTCTATTTTTATACTCTTTAATTAATAGAGATAATTTTTATAATTTTTTATTTTATTTTTTATATTTATCTTTAATCAAACATAATATTAAAATAGAATTTAGTTCAGTATATAATTACATAATATAAAAATTTAATTTAATTTTTATCTTTTATTTTTTGTTTTACAGTTTTTATCTCTTAATTTTAGTCTTTCTTCTAAACACATGCTTAAGAATATTTGTAAAAGTTGTCTAAAATAATTTTTTATATATATATATATATATTATATTATATATATATATATACATTTAAAAGCATTGAAAATTTTAAAAAGATATTGTATTAAATATCTTAACAATAGCAATTTTAATTTCTATAAATAAAAGTACTTTTTTTTTAAATAATATAGAAGATAATGCATGAAAAATTTAGATTATAAGTTTATAACAAATACATGAAAAATTATACTAAAAAATATGTTGTCACGCAAATCATGGTAAGCCTAGGATCAAGAAGCACTTTTGTGAAAAAAGAATTTCCACACACAAAAAGATGTGCGTCTCAACTCTCAAGTCTCAATAATATCATCGAATGGTATATTTACATTTGCTTTAATTTCCTTTACTTTAGGAGTGGTGTAAGCAAATTCCAACAATTAATAGTTATGGTGCTAATAATATATTAATTAATAATTGATAGCGGCATATATTGTACTCTTCAATTAATTTACGGTTTAAAGGAAAAGATAGATAAAATGTTAATAACTATAATTTGCATCAAAAGACACAAAAATGAAGTGGGTATCTTGAGCCAGACACTAATTCCTTGCTTAACGTTTCTTAAAGCAGAAAAAATAAATAATCTCACAAGCATGTTTCTTTATTACTTTGATTAAACATAGAAGTTGGAGATAGAATTCAAGTGTTTGTCTCTTGGGGGGACGAAAGAAGACATATATACGATGCGAATTTAGATCCTCTAAAGTTTGAATTTTTCTAAAGAGTAAAGTGTGATCTTCTACTCTTAAATAGTTTCTCTTTCATATTTATTTTTGGTCCCACCTATAAAATTAATGGTGAAAGATCATACTTTACTTTCTAAAGTGAAATTTAAACTTTAGAGGATCCAAATCCATACGATGTAAATTCATCATCCACTTGCTTGTTAAAGTTAAACTAATGCATGGTGTACACATGTTAAAGAATCTAGCTAGCTAGGTAGGGTCTTTTTTTGTATATTATCCTCTCTTTAATTTTTGCTATACATTTTTATACGGACAAGTTACATAAATAAATTATTTAAAGATTAAATTTATGTAAATATAATCTTTAAAAACAGATTATATTCTTGTCCTAAATTAATTTTATGTAAATTGTTACATTTTATAATAGTTTATTATTTTCAGGTAATTTATTATACGGATTATATTCAAAACACACAATTATAATCCGCTATATTCTATTTCAGGTTATGAATAAAAAATGTAAGACATAAACAGCCGTATCTCATTGCGATTTAGGACCAAATGGTGAAACAAAATTCACTAGAAATGGTCGCAGATTATTATCTTTATAAACTGTTACTCACGTATTGAACTTTTTTTAATAAATTAATTTCTTTAAGTTAAATAATTTCATAATCTTATATTAAATTTTGGTTTAATTATTCTGTCAATTCCTATAGTTTTATCGAATTTTCAATTAGGTCCCTATAATTTTTTTTAATTGGATTCCTATATTATTTCAGATTTTATAATTAAGTTCCTATCATGACAAAAACGTTAGAATCAATGAAATATTCTATTTAACTATACAAAATATTCAGTCAAGTGTTAGGTATATTCGTTTTATTTAACGAAATATTCTATTAATTCTAACGGTTAGATATATTCGTTTTGTTTAATGAAATATTATATTAATTCTAACGTTTTTGTCACTGCAAGTACTTAATTATAAAATTTAATACGGTATAAGGACTCAATCAAAAAGAAAAAAATATAGAAACCTAATTAAAAATTCAGTGAAATTATGGGGACTAACAAAATAATTAAACCTTAAATTTTTTATAATAAAAATGTTTAAAATTTAATTTTTGTTATTTAAATAAAATTTAAGATAAATAAAAATAAAAATAATTTTTTTTACATAATTTATGTAGAATAGCATGTGATATTGATATATATATATATATATATATATATATATATATATATATATTTGAATTAGTTATAAATTATTTAGATCACTTGATTTAAATTTATTTAATCTAAAAACTCATACATATATATGTCTTATTCATTTTTAAAAAAATATTAGGATAATTCTCAAAATATAATTTTGTGAATTATTTTATATGTAATTATTTAATGTTACGAAATTATTATTATTATTATATTATATCATTTTTATTTTTTTAGAATACATTATACAACTACCAAATTTTTAAGTGTAGGATGAATATGCTTATAAATATTTAGACTTATTTTTTAACTATAAGTAAAAAAAATTGGAGCATATCTTTTAAAATTACTCATAGAATATATGGTGACGTACTCTAATTAGTATGTATAAGATTTAATGTAATATACAAAAAAAAGAATATAATGTAATAATAATTTTATCACATTAAATAATTATATCTAAAATAAGTCACAATTATTTTTTAAAAATGGTCCTAACATTTTTTTTAAAATGGATAAAACACGTGTATAGATTTTTTACTTAAATAAATTAAAATCAAGTCATCTAAATAGGATTTATAACTAACTCAACATGATTTATGTATATATTTCAATAGTTATATTATTATTATTATTATTATTATTGTAACTGATTATGTTTTACCATTTGGTCATAAATCTGCGACAGATACAGCAGTTTATGCCTTGTATTTTTCATTTATAATGGGTGACACGGTGTAGCCGATTATGACCGTGTATTTTGAGTGTAATCCGCAATACGCTTAAATGGATTATATAATCTGTTTTCAAAAATTACATTTGTATAATTTGATCTTTAAATAATTTACATTATGAAAGTACGAAAACCTATTTTTATTTAATTCTTTTATTTTTCTAAAATATGTTTTTAATAATTAAATACATTAACTACTCTTTTCCTCAATTATTTCTTTTGTAACTTTTATTAGTCAGTATTTTTATATGAAGTTATATTAATTAAATGTTATATGTATGAAAGTATATTTAAATGTTATATATTAAATGTTATAATTCATCTTTTAGCTAAGAACTGAAATATTATTTAGATATCTTTATTTTAAAAATTAAAATAACAATAAATTTTTAAATTTAACCTTTTTATATTAATTAGCTAGATCAAATATGAACGTATTTATTGATGAGACTTCACAACAAAAAAGAATGTTATAATAAAAACTGAAAAAAAAAATGTTAAATAATTATTTTGGCTAGTTATTTATTTACATAAGGAGTATATTAAGAAGAGAAAACAAAAGTTAAATGAGAAAGATGTGACAATATATAGCAATTTTGGGTGTGATATAGTAGTCTCTTCCTAAAATGACAAAAGTTAAGAGGTCTTGTTAACAAGTTTAGCTAGTGTAAACGGTTTTTATTAAAAATCTAAAAATTTTAAATTTCTAATGCTTTTATAAATATTTGTTGAGAAAGAAACTTCAAAAAATTGTATTATAAACAATCTCTAAATATGTATCCTTAGCAAGACTCTTATTAGTTAATTAAAAATTCAAATCAAAGTAATTAATAAATGCATGGGTAAAATAATAAATTGAGAAGAGCTAGCCCTTACATCAATTTAGGAGTGAGTATTAATAACTCCTTCGTTTTATCATTTTATACATGTCTTATTTAAAAGATTCAAACTATTCATTGAACAATTGGAACTCAAGGCTTAAAATAATAAAAAAAAAACTTTGTTGAATATATTGTTAGTTTAATTATTTTATTATTTTTTGTAATTTTATCAAATTTTTAATTAAATTTTTATATTTTTTTTAATTGATTCTTACAGTGTTTTTAATTTTATAATTAGATATTTTTTCTGTAAAAAATTATTCGAGTTAATTGAATATTTTTTCGTAAATTAAAAGTATTCATAATTAAAAACCTAACTAAATTTTTAACGGCATATATTTAAAAAAAATATTTGGTTAATTTTAATATTTTTAATATATAAATAACTTAATTACAAAATAAAAAATAATATGTAAAAATTTAATTAAAAAAATAAAAAAATTAATTAAAAATCTGATAAAATTATAAATACTAATAAAATAATTAAATTTATAATATTTAATAATAGCCTTTGAATCCTTTATAGATTGAATCAAATTAATTGAATTCTGATCATAAAATTAGAATAACAAGTTGGCTTCAAAAAGAAGAACTTGGACACGCACATTAAGGTGCATATTTAATTTTCTAGACAGCTTAAAGATAGAGGAGAAAAAAAAATTCATATACATGTTAATTAAATGCTTATCTGACATGAATGAACACCAGAGTGTAGCAGAAATTGGAGTGGATAGAGATCATTTGGTTTGGTTTATATGAACAGGAATTTGAACATAGCTAAATGTAAATGTAAAATTAAAAGGGGAACCCGTGAAATCCAATACATGTGAAGGTACGTGGTGGCTTTGCATGAAAGTGAGAGAGAAATAAAAATAATCGCAAACCATTGTTGCCACGTATTCTCATAACATTATGGCAAATAATAAACACTACCTTTACTTAATCACATGTTTGTTCCTCTTTAATTTCTTGCATTCAGGACCACCTTACAAATAAAACAATAATTCTTTCTTCAACTTTATTTCAATTCCCTCTAGCTATTTATCTATTTTCAGAAACCTTATCTACGTACTATCGTGTGTTAATTATTCGTTGCATTCATATGGTAAATTATGTTTTATATATGTCACTTAATTATTGTAACAGAGGTTATTAATAATGTGATTTTCAATTTGTTGACTAATTTTATGGTTATGACTTATGAGTTATGACACTCAAGTCTACAGCGGCTTCCACTCTTTGATTAGAGGTAGATTTATTAATTAAGAGTCCATATATAATTAAATTAATTCTTGTGAAAAAACTAATTAATTAATTAACCAAATATATATATGTACCTGCCAAGGAACTTTCTGATGAATATTTCACTGCAATATTGCATGTTCTTTAAACCTTAGCCAATGAATTCAACTTGCAATACCCTTTTCTTACTCTGAACAAATCTTGATATCACCATCTACACAAAAAAAAAAAAAAAGAATATATCATCATCAATTGCATGTAGCAATTAATTAGAAATATTCCATGGAATATGATCAAACCTGGAGGGGGAAAAATGCACCTTGAAGCTAAGCTTTAACCAAATATATATTGCAATAATGAGTCTATATAGAGGGTACTAACAAGCTACTTGTCTTATATATATGTACATTATTTCTTCTTTGCAATTGATAATGGTAATGACAAAGAAAATAAAAGGAGATGTAAGATGGAGAGAAATTAAAGCTATGGTTATGTGGGAAAAGGGTGTGGTAGTGGGGTGTTGAGTATATAGAGTGATTCCCTTTGAAGGAACACTTAAAAATATATGCAAGAAAACAAGTTCCTAAGCTTTCACTTGTTTTGTTTGTTGTCACTTCACATCACATAAGGTATGTCCATTCTCTCATTAGTTAATCTTAATCTCCTTTTAATTAATCAATTAATTAATCCCCACTATTCTTTAATATGTCTTTGAAATCCCTTGTCTCTTCTCAACTTTGCAACTTGAATACCCATGCTTATACTATAATAGTATATTGTATCCCTTTATTTGTTACAATAATATAAAAAAATTAATTTTGATGGACCAACTGCGGTAAATTATTTTATTTATTATATTTTTTGAAAAGATTTTTTTAATAGACAAATCATTTTATATTTAGATAGATTTTTAAAAAAAATTTTAAATATTAAAAACGTATTTTATTTATGTTTTTTTAAATAAGATATTGTTAATTTTAGAACAAAATGAATAATTTCTTCTTTTAATAAAAATATTTTTTTAAAAATATATCTAAGTATGTTTAAAATTTAATTAAAGTCTTTTTTTACTCAAATAAATCAATCCAAACTTACCCATAGTTATTAAATTATACTTGTTTTTTAAATAATTATTTATATATTGACGGTCAAAAACGATTATTTTAACTAATGTAACCATATAATTAAATACGCAAATAAATTTTTGTACACTGTTAATATATAAAAATTAAATTCTAATATAATTAAAGTGTGAACACAATTCATTGTATCCCTTCTTTTTCAATTTTGTGGTTGGTACGTCAAACTAATTACAAGTACCTTAAGATGGGAGACATCGCCTGAATTGGTGTCATTATCAAAAATAGTTCTGAATTTTGTAACAAACTCTTGAGAGTATATCCCTTTTGTTGCAAATTTTCTCTATATGCTACCAACACCTATTTGTCTGAATGTAATACCACTTTTATTAACTCATTGACCATTTTAAGTATGACAACAAAAACTACTTCAATTCATCATAGTTGAAATGATTTTATGGTGATTTCATTTCACAACCGCTGCTTTATTAGAATTTACTGAGCTTAATATCTTAGGCTACGTTTATTTCTAAGAATAGAACAGGACAAGATACGAATTGAAAATAAAACATAAAAAATAAAAATATAAAATTTTATGTTCTTATATTTTATTTGATAATAAATTAAAATAAATTATAAAAATTTAATTTATTCTTTTTTTATTCAAAAAATTTGAGACAAAAAATATAATAATATAAAATATAATTATAAAAATTAACAGAAATAATAAAAAAAAATAAAAAATAAATTGTATCTATTATTAATATTTCTATATCTTTTCTGTCAGAATAGACACAAAATATATTAATTTAATATTACTAAATACATTATCTCTATTTTATATTTCTGTATCCCTATTTTAATATTCTATTTTTATAAACAAACACAACCTTAATTCATAACCTCTCTATAACGAATATATATAGCTTCTTATATTATATTAGATTTTGTTGGGAAATTATATCTTCATTAATTATATTTATTACTTTTTGGCCTAATAGTAAACTTTACTCCTATATTACAATGCTTTATTGCAAAGAGTATAGCTAAAAGAGGGTATCAAACTTTTGCACTAACCATATATAATAGAACTTATTATGTGATTCTAATTGGTATTTGATTTGAAGATTATGAAATTGTACATTATTTGCACACTAAGTTATCAAATTAAATTAAAGATGAACATCACAGATATAAAACAGAATTTAAATTACCACACTATAGTATTATTGGGCCCTGCATTATTTTCTCATGCATATATTATTGTATATATTTTAAGCCAAGCAGTTGACCTAATAACTAAGTGGCACAAGCATTTTTACCCATGGATAATTAATTGGTTGATTTTGTGCTCATCGCCATAGGGATTAGGGACCCATGTCTCAATTCCTATTATTTAATTTTTCTGCATCTTTGAATATTTATGATTTTGATTTTTTTCTAAAAATAAAGAATGTGTATATTAAATTAGTAATTTATATGGTTTCAATACCTGTATATAAATAATTCTTTTGATTTAAGTCCAATTTTTTTTTAAGAATGTATGTAGCGAATTGAGAGGTTGCGGTTTCGAATTTCCTATCTTTGGTTAAAAAAAAATTGATATCTATCAACTCAAATTCATAAATCGTTAGTTTTATAGGCATTAAAAATAAATTTAGTCCAAATATTTTAAGAAATTTCAGTTCTAATAAAAGAAGAGGCATATATAAAGAAAAGTAAAAACAGAAACAAAAAGAATTATTATTTAAAAAAAAATGGTTCACTAATGGGTGCTTATTTAATTTCCACAATTTAAGTTTAAGTAAAAGATTGTTGTCTGCAGCTTTAAGGAAGGAACATTGATAAGCAAGTTTTGAGGTGTGAAATGATGAGAGAAGCCGAAACTATAAGGTGCTTATGGCACTAACAAACTATAATAATGATATGATATACAAAGAGTATAATAAAATACACAAATTGGTATCCTAATAACAACAACTAACTAACAAAATCATATGGTGGGATCCTTTGACACATCCAAAAAGAGTGATCGTCAAGATTTGATGAAGCTTTTGTGGGTGGTGGGGTTAGGATATATATTATATCATATAGGGTAATATTAGGAGATATATATTATATCAATGTCAAAGTCCATTTATATACCTCATAATCTAGGCTTTGAAAATTGGAATCCACACGAGTGTTTATTAGCAATGTGGTGCAATTATTTGGTCAAGTATGGCTCTTTTCAAATCTCAACAACATTGATGGCAATGGCAATGCAATCCATAACTAATTAAACAGTTCAATTAATGCTGATTATGATGTCAATTCAGGGTATTAAACTCTTCTCGAGTTTTGAGCAAGAAGGAAAGAGGAAGGGAAGGATTTGAAAACACTTCTACTTTTTTATGAGAAAAAAAGAAAAAAGAAAAAGAAAATGCTTCTCATATGTAGTGTAGGACTGTATCGGAATTGAATGGAATCAAATATAACTTATAATTCTATTAGATCTGGATTTTAGTTATCGAATTGGATTTGTACTGTATTTATTAGATCGGATTAAATATAATATAATTTACAGATTAGATATTGGGTATATTCATGTAATTTAAAACAAACTGTTTTAAGGTTTTATTTAGCTATTTTTATAAAAAAAATTTAAAAAATTCATTTTTTCACTTATTTATTCTAAAATATTATCAATAAAATTCTCTTGAACAACAAAAAAATATAAGATCTAAATTTAATTATTCTAAGTTAAAGTACAATATAAAAAATTAAAAACAAAATATTATAAAATTTATAAAACAATACACTAAAATTCATATCACATTAGGGTTTACTTTCTTAAACTATGTTATTTATATGAGATGTGTGGATATGCGGTTTGGATTCGCGAATATCACTGCCAAATTCTATTACAGTGCGGATCGGATAATATCCGCAAAATTTGAATAATTATCGCAAATATGTGGATATTATCTGATCCATGTGCACTCCAACTTATACGTTGGCATGTAGCATTTGGGGTGGCAACATGCATCTTACCGGCGAATACCCAACCCGATCCCACCTGGTCAGATAGGGTTGCCAACTCATATATGTATATGTTATATACTTATATAAAAATATGTTTCAAGTTGATGTTGAACTAAAGACCTCTCACTAAATACAAAAAATTCTTAGCCACTAAAAGAAGATCATTAATTGATAATTTAATATTTTTTTTTACATAAAAGTCAATTCTATTTTAAATTATCACCAAATTATATAATAATATTGCATCTTTTCTGTAACCCGCGAATAAAATAGAGTCGGATACTCGCGGGTTAAGAACGGGTAGGGTTAGAATTGGGATATTCTCAACTCACAAGTAAAGTAAAATTGAGTTTATATAAAAATCTCAACCCCGAGATAGGATTAGAGTTAGCTCCATATCCAATCTTACCCTACTTATTGCCACCTCTATCTAGCACTCAACTACTCATTTCTTTCTTTATGGGCCAAAGGGGCCCATTTGTAATGGGCTTTAAGAGTTACCCATGTATTACCTGAATTTTTTTATGTATTACTTTTGGCAAAAAAAAAAAAACTTCTTTCTTCTTCAAATCTAAAAAAATTATGCAGCCGAGGCTTGGTACTAGCGGCAGGATCTGCTGTCTCTCATTAGCAATAAATATTTAAATAAAACTTAGATCCGTAATGAATTAATTCTTAACCTGTCAAGTTGAGAGACACCATAAAAAAAAATTAATTCTTACCAAAAAATTTGTATATGATTTCCAAAAAATTAATTTTTTCAAAATAGATTATACAAGTTAATTTCATAAATATGAGAATAAGCTTTTCACTATAATGAAAAACAATTTTTTTTTGTCTTCTTCTAAAAAACATTTTTTGTGTGTCTTTTTTTACTTTTTTGCATATTATATCACATTGGTCATCTATTTTAGTATATTACACAAATTAAATAATTATTTAAAAATTAAATTCTAATTCATTCATGTTGGATGAGTTACAACGTGGACCATTGAGAGTTATCACCATGAAAAAGGATGAAATTTTCCAACAAAACAACAATTTTTTTTTAAAAAATTAAATTTTTAGTGTGGGTTGGTGAATTTAAGATGAACTAGAACTTGAGAAGAATGCTACTAAGGAAGCATAGGTGCCACCCTTTTTGAGCAAAGCATCATGTGTGCCTTTCTCAGCAATGACACCATTTTTAACCACAGCAATTAAATGTGCACCCTTAATGGTTGATAACCTATGTGCCACCACAATGGTGGTTCTATTTACCATAACCCTGTCAAGTGCATCCTGAACCACCTTTTCTGACTCAGCATCTAGTGCACTTGTTGCTTCATCTAGAAGCAATATCTTTGGACTCTTCACTATGGCTCTTGCTATTGCCACCCTCTGTTTCTGCCCCCCTGATACTTGAATCCCTCTCTCTCCTACTATTGTCTCATAACCCTGCATGCATATATTCACAAAACATTATACACTTACTGTATGGTTAATAAAAATTTACAAAAATGTATGGTATGTTTCACTTTTACCTTGTGCAAACTGCTAATGAATTTGTGAGCATTAGCAAGTTGTGCAGCAGCAACAATTTCTGCTTCTGTTGCATTCCCTCCCTTTCCATATGCAATGTTGGCTCTAATGGTGTCATTGAACAACACAGGCTCCTGGCTTACTAGCCCCATTTGCTCCCTAAACCATTTCAGTTGTAGCTTCTTGATTTCTGTTCCATCTAGAGTTATCTCACCTGAATCTGGTTCATAAAATCTTTGCAGCAATGATATTACTGTTGACTTTCCACTCCCACTTTCTCCAACTAGAGCCACTGTCTGGATTTTCATCAAGACAATCAAATCAAATCCTTAGATTCTTTCTTAACAAGTGTAAATTACATTGAACTAGTGTATCAATTGGTTCTAAGATACCTGTCCTGAATGAATGGTTAAGGAAAGATCTGTGAATATATGAACATTAGGCCTAGTTGGATACTTGAAAGTGACATGGTTGAATTTAATCTCTCCCTTCACATCTTGCAATGTAATTCCAGACTTATCACTGGAGTCTACTTTTGATTTCTGATCAAGAATGGCAAACACAGAAGCAGCTGAATTTTTTGCTTTGCTTGCGCCCGGGGCGAGTAGGCCGGACTGAGATAATGCTATAGCAGTCATTGTGAGACAAAAAAATACCTGAAAATTATCAAAGAAATCATCAATGCTAGAATAATGTGATAACTTGACCATTACGCCATCAATTCTGGACAGTAGCTTACTCGGAAAACTTCTGACATTGTTGTTTTGCCATCCTTAACAAGCCTGGCACCGGCGTAGAAACTGCATCCGTAGACACAGAACAGAAAGAAGATTGATAGGCCATAACCACTTCCACTCACTAAACCTTGCCTTATGCCTGTTTGCATTGGTCCTTCACATTTCTTCTGATATAACTCCATTACCTTCTCTTCAGCACAGAAAGAAGCAACTGTTCTGATATTCCCTACTGCATCATTTGCTACTTGACTTGCTTCCTCATATTGTTTCTATTGAATATAAGAAACATTAACATTGGTCAAATTGATAACTTAGTTGATTCATAAGCACAAACTAATTTAACATAGTATAATATTTCAACTAAGATGGTTCTCTTGCATCCTAAGCTTCCTTTAAGTAACTTTTTCCCACTATAGTTTATAGCTTCATATCTATCGGACACTAACCTTTGCATTTGCACTAAATCCTCTCATGGATCTGATTTGTAAATGTCCATTTAACAATAGAAGAGGCATCATAGCAAGGATAATGAGAGCTAGCTGCCAATTCGCCTCGAATGCAATCACCAAGGCTGTAACTGCAGTGGAAGCATCTTGAACCAACATACCAAGTGCATCTCCAAACAAAGCGCGAAGCGAAGCAGCATCAATTGACAACCTTGCTCCAAGGGCTCCACTTGAATTCTCAGCTTTGTCAAACCATCCTACTTCCATGTGAATTATTTTATCAAAACACATAAGCCGAATCCTTTTTATCAACTTAGAACCAGCCACAGAAAAGAAGTAGGACCTCAATGGATGAAATATGAATGCAGCCACACTAAAAGCAACAAATATTAATGCCCAATGCTTTGAATCTTTGCGGAGTTTATCCGCAGGTTCAAAGAAAGTGTTTATCATTTTAGAGACAACAAGCCCCAGAGCAGGTGTAATAGTTCCACATATAACTGCTACCAATGTCCCTAAGAGTAAAACTGGGATTTCAGGCTTGTTAAGACAAGCAAGCCTGAAAAATGGAACTTCTGGAGGTGTTGGTGATAATGCTGCTGAAGGAAGAACTTCAGGTCCTCCTTCTGATGTCATAGCATCTGTTATTCTGAATGAGTGATGATTGCTGTTCCCAATTTCGGATGATCCTCGGCTTGATTGCCTTCCAGAATCTGCAGAGCATTCATCATTCTGTTCTGTCTCCTTTTTTATTTCTTGGAGTCTAATAAGCTGGCTAAAAGCTCCATTAGGATCCTTAATGAGCTCATCATGTGAACCTAATCAGTTTGAAGATATAGAAATGCATCAAATGCAAATGTTCATTAAAAAAATGATGAAATGTTTAGTATGTCTCTACCTTTTTCTACAACTTTTCCTTGATGAATAACAGCAATCGTGTCAGCATTTCTTATTGTGATTAAGCGATGCGCTACAATAACAGTTGTTCTGTTAACCATTATTCTATCTAGTGTCTCTTGAACCACTCTCTCAGATTCAGCATCAAGGGCACTTGTAGCTTCATCAAGTAACAAGATTCTAGGATCTTTCAGAATTGCTCTTGCTATAGCAATCCTTTGCTTTTGTCCTCCAGAAAGCTGAGTTCCATGCTCACCAACCATCGTGTCGAGTCCCTAAATTTCACCATTTTATAAAATTTGAAACTGATGTTGAAAAAAAAGAAAATAACACTGCAAAAGTAAGTCAAGATTCTGAAAACTCACATGAGGAAATTTATCTATGAATCTAGCAGCATTAGCAAGTTCTGCTGCAGCTATGATTTCTTCATCTGTTGCACCATCCTTACCATATGCAATATTCTCTTTAATGCTACACAAAAACAGAACCGGCTCCTGGCTAACTAGGCCTATCTTCTGTCTGAGCCATTTCAGTTGAAATTCTCTGAGGTTGATACCATCAATGAGAACTTCACCAGCCTGTGGATCATAAAATCTCTCTATCAAACTAACAACTGTTGATTTCCCACTCCCACTTTGTCCTACCAAAGCTGCAGTAGTGCCACTTGATATTGAAATGGAAAATCCATTGAATATGAGTTCATCTGGTCTTGTAGGATAACTAAAGCAAACCTCTCTAAGTTCTATATCTCCGGAAATATCATCTAGCTTCCGACCAGCCGTGTCATAAGAATCAATATCCGGCTGTCTCTTTATTGTTTCAAACATTTTATGGGCTGCTGCTTGTCCTGCAGCAATTGCAGTTAAGCTTGGAGATGCATGCCCCAGAGACCTATAAACATAATGCACTTGTAAGAACAGTTTAGTCTTATACTGATATCTAATCATGTATTGTCACATCAGTAAAAGTGTTTAATTCGACAATTTTTACAATGTCAGTGCATACCAATGAAGGGAAAATTAACTTACAATGATCCAATCAATACTGCAAAAAACACACTCATGACTTCACCTCCTGTATATCCTTTCTCTAGAACCATCTTCCCTCCATACCATACACCCAAAGCATAACTGCTGAAAGCGAGCAATCGAAGCAAACCAAGGCCTAAACCAGCAGCCACTCCTTCTTGCACACCACTCCTATATGCTTTGGTTAAGGATTCATTATATAAAGCTATAGCTTGATCCTCACCAGTAAAGGATGCAACCTGCATCGGAAGAATGTCTCTATCCTTAATATGCTACTCTCTAAAAGGAAAAAAGGAAAGGCAATGAATGAGTTCTTTGTGGATATTGGCATACAGTTCTAATTGAACCAATAGTCCTGTCAAATACAGTTGCTGCTTCAGAATATGCTGCTTGCCCACGAGATGCCATCTTCGCGAAAGCGCAAGTCATTAGAGAACCAGCTAAGACAAGAGGAGGCAGGGAAGATAGCAGGACAAGGGTTAGAAGCCAACCCTTGATGAATGCTATGATAAGCCCTCCTAAAAAGCTTGCCACATATTGTATGAACTGTCCTACCTGATATATATAGTTATAAGAAAGAGAACAGGTTATTCTTATGGTAAAGAATTATAACATTGTGGAGTGGTGCATTTCAATTTTGTACCTTTTCCCCCATGGCTTCTTGAACAAGAAATGTGTCTCCTGACATCCTTTCAGTAACCTCGCCGGTGTTAGTTTCCTTGTCGAAGAAGCCGACATCTTGTCTCAGAATTGCTTTGAGGTATAAGCCTCTTATTCTTGCAGCTTGTCTCTCCCCAGTGATCACCCAACAAGAAACCTCTAGAATATTTTTCATGTAAGGATAATAAGCATAATTAGAATGTTAGATTAAGCCTAAGTATATGGTAATCATAATTAGCATAGAATTTGGCATGCTTACGCAAAAATGCTGCAAACAAGGCAGCTATACCCAAGCATAGAAACTTCAGAGAGACCTAAAGCAATAAAATGAACCATTTTAGATTATAAGACAATGAAATGTGGAGAATCAGAACCAAATTGTTGCCTTAATACTAATTCACAAGGTTATTGCATAATAGTAGATTTATTGAGACTAGTTAAATGATAACACTTCAGTGTGTAATAAAAATTACTTTGCATTTGTTTGGTTCAATAAAAATGTAGAATAAGAAGGGTGAAAGAGGTGTTAACACCATTTAGATGCTCATAAAGACATTTACCTATTCTCATGTCTTGAGAACACTGATTCTTAGTGAAAGAGTGCTAGTTATTTACCTTGGAAACTTCATGAACAACTTGTTTATTGCTACCATTTCTTCCAAAAGCATCAATTGTATCTCCAATTAGTACACTCATTAAAGGGTTGGATATTCCATTCCCAACTGCACTTATTGTCCCAACAAACATAAGCAAATGATCCCAAGAATCTGCAAATGAGAAAAGCTTGTAAAAGGGTACTGTTTTATTGCTTTCAGTTTTGGCCTTGTTCTTCTTTGGAGCCTCCTCCCTTCCCTTAATTTCTTGCGAATTTTCGTGATTCGGAATCTGTGAATGACTTACTGATCCTGTCACCTCACATGAAGTAATATCTCCATCTATACTTTCCTCAACTACCATTTTCCTCAATCAAAGGCTAAAGAAAAAAAAAAAGAAAACAAAAAGAGAAAACATTTCAAAAGCTATGTAAATTGACATCATGTTGACTTAACCAAAACCATAGAGACTAGAGAAGAACGAAGATTGAAGAGAGGAAGAAAAATGAGTTACCAAAGAAACCAGAATAGGCCAAGAGAGAGAACCAAAATGCAAGTTGCACTTACAAAACCAGAACCAGTAATCAAAACATATTCAAGAACAATATAAATAGATCCACTATTGTAATAAGACTAAGTATTGTTATACTTACACCTTCAAGTAACTTTTGATAGAATGAGTTTTATCAAGTCATGTATATAATCATAATAATCAAGCTTATCAAATTTCTAAAAATTTGGATATCAAGTTACTTACATAAGGCAAGGGCACACACAAACCTTTTTCCTTTACAAACTTGAAGTAGTTCAAGTCTTCTAAGAATGATGAGAGAACAGCAATTTGAAAGCAACAAGGGAATTAAGCAAAAACTATATAAGACTGGTTGAACCTAGTTGGCGTTAGCCTACTAATGCAAGTTAACATTGTTTTATCTTTTAAATTATGATGAGATAAAGCAAAAAGAGTAGAACAGAATTAGATACCTTTGGCCAAAACAACAATTTATTTGTATGGTTTAGATGCAAAACAACATATGAGAGATTCTAATGAAGTCAGAAAATACACTTACAATCATAATAATAATACACTCAATCTACCAAAGAAAACTATGTAATAAAAACTCATGTACCATATAACCGGAATCTTATTCTTTCTGTCAAAAAAGTTTTACTCTAGTATAATTATATTTTGTGTATTAATTATTAAACTTAAGTTCAAAACTGATCATTTTAATAAAGTCAATATATGTTTTTTATTTCTTCAAATGCTTGTGAAAATAAAAACTATTATATGCACGCAAAAAATTAGCCATTGTTTAACGTATTTTCATTATGTATTTTATATTTTAACAAATATAACTGTATATGTGGCTGGTTTTTTTTTATACATAGTATGGTTATATAAAAATACTTCAAAAATAGAAACCAAACTTGAATACTTGTAGAATTTTAGTCTGATACTAACGGCTCAACTGCAGCCATCTTTAACATTTTCCCTCTTATATTTGGCCCTACATTGACTTTATGGTTTAGTGAATCAGGTGTAGCAATAGCACAATTTCTTAATAAGTTATAACATAATAAGTCTTGAAAAAAATAAGATTATTTAGACAAAGCTTATCAATGATCATATGTATAAGAACTTTGTTACCTTGTTATGCATGCTAATGGTAACCTACTAATGTCACTTTTTATTTTTATTATTGAGATTGTGGTAGTATTTTTAAATAATGTGGAGAGTTGGTGTATTTTTTTTTTTTATGGATGATCACAAATTTGACTCTCAAATTTGTGGTTTTAATTTTTTTTTTTAAATTCTAAAATTTTTTTGAAACATGTAAATCGGACCCTCCAATTTGGAGAATTTTGATATTTTTTTTGTTTTTTACTCAAAACTTATCCTCGGTTTTCTATCTCTATCCAAAACTAAGACTCAGTTTTCTACTCTACCCAAAATCTGACCCTCAGTTTTCTACCCCTATCCAAATCTGAGCCTCCGATTTGTAGTTTTTAATTTAAAAAAAATAATTATCTCCATATTCATATAGAAAATACACCAACTCTCTATAACTATGCATAACACATCTCTCCAATCCATTATCAAAAAATTAGCCTACTAATGTAAGAAACATATTTTTATCCCTCTTTTAATTTTTAATAAAAATACTATCAGTATATAAAAAATTAACTACTAAATTAATTATTATGTATTTCTTTATAAATAAAGTATTATTTAATTTATTTTTAATATTATTCTATATGAATGACTGATTTTTTATTTATACGTAGTATAGTTCAATTTTTAAATATAATTGATGTTTGGCTATGATAAAAACTTGAAATATAGTCTTGCAGCGAAATTCAAAAGTCTTTGTTGACCTGCATTCTAAGATATAGGAGCTTGCACAAATATTGAATTGAACCCTAATTATTTTAACTCGAAATTATACAAACCTTTTTTTAGTCCCATGTGATTTTTTCTCTCTCTCTCTAAAACATTAACCTTATACTACGAAATTAAACCTACATTATTAATTTACTATATATGATAGTACAACTAAATTAAAAAAAAAACTAATAATCAATAGTTTCAAATCTCCTCATACATTTTTGTCCTTTGCTTACACATCGTTATGCTAATACTTTGACTCAACTCAAAATATTTGGTGACCACATGATGGTTTCTTAATAATAAATAGAAGTATTTTTATAATTCCCTCTTTTTCAAATCGCATTATCATGACAATTTCATTTTCAAGACCATTTTTTCTTGATCATACATGCATATAAAATTATAAATATGATTGTATACAGTACAAATCTTTGGTATGAAAATGATATAATAAATTGTTTAGTTAATCATACTAGTGTTATTTTAAAGAATAGGTAGCAAATAGCTACTAGCATCTTAAAAGGGGAGAAAATTAAATATACAAATTATATATATACGTACCAAAAGATAAAATAAAATATATACACATTATGACAGCCTATGAATTTTATAGTAAAAATAATATAGGGTGGGAATATGTAGAGTCATAGACTCCTCAAGTAGGTTCTCCTGTCCCAGTAACATGGTACAGACATGTTTCAGTAAAAGGTGATTTACAACAAAGATTGGTAATGTCTAATAAATGCATTACATTAACTAGGTCAGTGACTACTAATATAATATCTGTTTTATGAGGTACATATGGAATACATGATTGGTTGTGGTAGAAATTGTTTTAGCATCTAGTGTATTGGTTTGAGCATATGATTCTGTTAATTAGTTAAATGATTTGATTGAAAAAATTAATTAAGTTTTCAAAAGCTGAATGTGGTGATGTGGTCCTAACTGAAGTTAACAACTCATCAATTTAAATTTGGCTCTCTATAGTACAACTCCTTTGACATTTAACAATTAAAAAGTAAAATGCATCAATCTCCTATATAATTTTTATTTTGTCTTTGTCATTATTAACAGGACTTGATAAATTCTGCCAACCCCTCTTTGTATTTTTTTTCTTTCATTTATTTTTTTTATGTATAAATGTGTGTGTATATTTGCTGTTATTCAATTTGGCTTTTTAAGAATTATGATTCCAGAATGAAAATATATTCTCCAGCTTTAGTTTCTCTTTGATGACCACCAGCAAGAATGTTTAGGCCAAAAACTATTGCAAACTGGTATTATTTGTTCTTGTTTTGTTTGTTCTCCTCATAATTTGATTTCATGCTGTCTGTTAAGCTCTGAGCTCCATAAGATTTAATTGTTCTTAATATCTCTGTGAGTACATGCATGCTTTCAAGTTCCAACCACAAACATTGTAATTGTTGTCTTCATCTCTTGAGGAATCATTTTTTTATATTGGCAATTGATAGGAATAATAAAAAAATAAAAGAAAAAAAAGAAAGATTGATACTTGAATTGAGAAGATGTGTTATTACTTATTTCTTGTCACTAGACTTAAACCTGTGCACATTGTGCAGAATGATATGCATATATAATTGTTAACACAATGTACTACATAAAATAAAGTAGATACAAAATTTCTCAAAAATGAATAAATTGTATTCATCTGAAAATCAATCTAAGATGAAGCACTTGTGTGCAATGCTACCAATGAAGCATAGTCACCTCCCTTATTGAGCAAAGCTTCATGCTTACCCTTCTCTGCAATAGCACCATTCTTAACTACTGCAATCAAATCAGCACCTTTGATTGTAGATAGCCTATGTGCCACCACAATGGTGGTTCTGTCCACCATAACCCTGTCAAGTGCATCCTGAACCACTTTCTCAGACTCAGCATCAAGTGCACTTGTTGCTTCATCTAGAAGCAATATCTTGGGATTCTTAACTATGGCTCTTGCAATCGCCACTCGCTGCTTCTGGCCACCGGATAATTGGACGCCACGCTCGCCTACTATCGTGTCATAACCCTGCATGTATAACATAACATTCTTATGAATTCAGAACTATAATCCTAGGAGTGTCCAATTAACATAAGTTGAAAACTTGCACTAGTCCTAAGAGAGAATAAGGTAATAATGAATTGATGGTTCATTTTTAGTGTACACATAGCATTTGTTTTAGAATTGTGCGAAAGAAACTGAAATCAGAAAATACTGAAAATGAAAATGAAAATAAGAATCAATCAGGACTTAAACTTTTGCAATTTAATTAAATTACCTGCTGCAAACTACTAATGAACTTGTGAGCATTAGCAAGTTCTGCTGCAGCTATGATTTCTGCTTCTGTTGCATCTCCTCCTTTTCCATATGCGATGTTGGCTCGGATCGTGTCGTTGAACAAAACAGGCTCTTGGCTAACCAAACCCATCTGTTGTCTTAGCCACTTAACTTGAAGAGTTTGGATATCCTTTCCATCAAGTGTAATGTGACCTGAATCAGGGTCATAAAATCTTTGTAGCAATGCTATCACTGTTGACTTTCCACTTCCACTTTCTCCAACCAGTGCAACTGTCTGAAATTTTATGAACACAACAATCCATTTGTTACTTTCTAATACTCAATTGTGGAAGAAAAAATGTTTCTTTTAAGAAGCAATTAAGAAACCACCTTGCCACTACGAATTGTCAAGCTAAGATTGCGGAATATTTGAACATCAGGCCTAGTTGGATACTTGAAACTGACATGGTGAAGCTCAATTTCTCCCTTAACTTCATGTGTTAATCCAGATTCCTCACTGGGGTCTATTCGCGACTTTCGATCAAGAATGGCGAATATAGATGCTGCAGCGCTTTTCGCTTTGGTTGAGTCAGGGACTAAGGAGCTGGATTGGGATATTCCAATAGCTGCCATGCTGAGAGCAAAGAAGACCTGCAAACCAAGAAAACAAGATCATCAAATACTATTAAAGAAATGATAGTGAACAAGTTAGGAGAGAAATTAAACTTAAACATACTCTGAAAACATCTGAGAATGTTGATTTTCCATCATCCACGAGACGAGCTCCGGCATAGAAGCTAGTTGCATAAACACAATACATCATGAAGAATGATACTCCAAAACCTATACCACTGATTATTCCCTTTCTTATCCCTGTCTTGATCGGTCCTTCGCATTTTTCGCGGTATAAGTCCATCACCTTCTCTTCAGCACAGAAGGAAGCAACTGTTCTAATACTCCCTACAGCATCATTTGCCACTTGACTTGCTTCCTCATACAATTTCTGTGTTAAAAAAATAAAAAAGAAATTTTTATCTTATACTTAGCATGATGTGAGAAATGCAGAAAGAAATGGATCTGATTCTGATCAAACCTTTGCATCAGAGCTGAATCCTGTCAAGAACTTGAACTGCACATATCCATTTAGCCCCAACAAAGGCGCCAAAGCGAGAACTATAAGAGCAAGTTGCCAGCAGGCATCAAAAGAAATCACCAAGGCAGAAACTGCTGTAGCAATGTTTTCAACCATCAATCCAAGTGCATCCCCGACTATAGCTCGGATCGAAGCAGCATCAGTAGCAAGCCTAGCACCAATCGCTCCGCTTGAATGATCAGCTTCGTCGAACCAGCTCACCTCCATGTTGACCACTTTCTCGAAACATATCTCCCGGATCCTCTTGATCAACTTACCACCGGCGACGGCGAAAAGGTAGAATCTAGAAGGGTACACAAACAATGATAGTGCTCCAAGTCCAACAAACACCAGTGCCCAAATTCTAGAATCGTGGCGAAGCTTATGAGCCGGTTCGTAGAAAATTGTGATCATTTTCGAAAGCACTAGGCCGAAAGCTGGAAATATCAAGCCACTTATCACTGCAGCTACTGATCCCATGAATAAGACTGGAATCTCAGGCTTGTTTAGAGAAGCGAGGCGAAGAAGAGGAACTTCCGGTGGCGAAGGTGAGACAGTTGAAGAAGTAGGAGCTTCAGGTGGCGATTCCGTGAGGCCAACTGCTGTAGGAACCGGAAACGGTGCTGTGAATGAGTGGCGGCCGCTGTTTCCAATTCCGAATGATTCTTGATGGCTTAGAGATCTTATAGAAGAAGATCGATGACTCGAGATTCTTCCAGAATGCAAAATACTTTCTGGTTTGTCTTTGTGATTTGCGTCTTTAACTTCTTGCAGCCTAATTAACTGGCTATAGGCCCCCTCAGGATCACGCGTGAGCTCAGCATGCGAACCTGAACAATAGGAAATTGTAAGAAAAACCGAATTCTTTCTAAGCTAACTATGAAAGTTTCTTTCAACAAGATAATGAGATTTCTACCTCTTTCTACTATTTTTCCCTGATGAATAACAGCAATTGCATCAGCGTTTCTTATAGTACTTAGACGATGCGCGACAATGACAGTTGTTCGGTTTACCATTATTCTGTCCAATGCCTCCTGTACTATCCTCTCAGATTCGGCATCAAGCGCACTTGTAGCTTCATCAAGAAGTAAGATTCTTGGATCTTTCAAAATCGCTCGAGCTATTGCAACTCTCTGCTTTTGTCCTCCAGAGAGCTGAGTTCCATGCTCACCAACCATTGTATCCAATCCCTAAGTTCATAATTTAGAAAACTATTGAGCTAAAGCACCGTTCATTCATAACAAGAACACTATAAGATTTCGCTGTTTTGGTGTTTACCTGAGGAAGCTTGTCTATGAATTTTGCAGCATTGGCGAGTTCTGCTGCGGCTCGAATTTCTTCATCGGTTGCACCGTCTTTTCCATAAGCAATGTTCTCTTTAATGCTACTAGCAAAGAGAACTGGCTCCTGGCTAACTAGGCCAATTTTCTGCCTGATCCACTTAAGCTGAAATTCTTTGAGGTTGATACCATCAATGAGAACTTCACCAGCCTGTGGATCGTAGAATCTCTCAATCAAACTAACAACTGTTGATTTCCCACTCCCACTTTGTCCCACCAGAGCTGCAGTAGTTCCACTCGGTATCGAAAGCGAAAATCCATTGAATATCAGTTCATCCGGCCTTGTAGGATAACTAAAGCAGACCTCCCTAAGCTCTATGTTTCCACGAATGTCGTCGAGCTTTAGACCGTTGGGATCAGAAGCATCGATTTCCGGCTTCCTTTTAATTGTTTCAAACATCTTAAACGCCGCCGCTTGCCCTGCAGCAAACGCGCTTAGGCTCGGCGATGCCTGACCAAGAGACCTGAAGTAGAAAATAAGTTGTTTCAACCTGCTGTACTCTCGTGTATTCTAATTTATTAGGATCGTAAATTATGCTTTTTAATAATATCTTTCACTTTAAGAAAGAAAAAGATGCTTGCAACTAACAACTTACATGGATCCGGTCAATAGAGCAAAGATTACAGTGATAACCTCGCCTCCATTATATCCTTTCTCGATTACCATTTTGGCGCCATACCATATAGCCAAACCATAAGTAGAAATAATAACAAAATACAGTACGCCAAAACCGAAACCAGAAGCCAGGGCCTCTTGCAAACCGGTCTTGTAAGCTTTGATTAGTGACTGATTATACTTAATTACAGCTTGTTTCTCCCCAGTGAATGATGCAACCTGCAATTCATGATTGGAGAAATAGATGTCATTCATTCACATGTTTTATACAATCATAAAAGTGGAAACTTTGCAACGAGTGTTGATACCGTTCGAATGGAGCCTATAGTCTGCTCTACTACGCTTGCTGCAGCAGAATAAGCTGTTTGTCCGCGAGAAGATGTTTTTTGAATAACCAGGGTCATTACAGCACCAGACATCACAAGAAGTGGAATAGAAGAGAGCATGACAACTGATAGAAGCCATCCTCTGACAAATGCTATGATAAAACCTCCAACGAATGTTGCCATCAACTGTATAAACTGCCCTACCTGAATGAATCAGATAACAAAAGCAATAAGTAAACTAAATTTAGTAATTTGCATTTTGCAGTAAA